>NW_015546014.1:133984-134331 GCF_001515605.1 Sinocyclocheilus anshuiensis | reverse complement strand
GGGCTATGAGCTTCTCCACCCTTCCTCCAGACTCTAGGACCTTGGTTTCCAAATGAAATACAAAACTTGCTCTCATCTGAAAAGAGGACTTTGGACCACTGGGCAACAGTCCAGTTCTTCTTCTCCTTAGCCCAGGTAAGACGCCTCTGACGTTGTCTGTGGTTCAGGAGTGGCTTAACAAGAGGAATACGACAACTGTAGCCAAATTCCTTGACACGTCTGTGTGTGGTGGCTCTTGATGCCTTGACCCCAGCCTCAGTCCATTCTTCACTCAAATCACTCAAATTCTTGAATCGATTTTGCTTGACAATCCTCATAAGGCTGTGGTTCTCTCGGTATCTTTTTCT
>NW_015546014.1:133077-133891 GCF_001515605.1 Sinocyclocheilus anshuiensis | reverse complement strand
CAAATTCTTGAATCGATTTTGCTTGACAATCCTCATAAGGCTGCGGTTCTCTCGGTTGGTTGTGCATCTTTTTCTTCCGCACTTTTTCCTTCCACTCAACTTTCTGTTAACATTACAGCACTCAGCACTCTGTGAACAGCCAGCTTCTTTGGCAATGAATGTTTGTGGCTTACCCTCCTTGTGTCAATGATTGATGATTGTCTTCTGGACAACTGTCAGATCAGCAGTCTTCCCCATGATTGTGTAGCCTAGTGAACCAAACTGAGAGACCATTTTGAAGGCTCAGGAAACCTTTGCAGGTGTTTTGAGTTGATTAGCTGATTGGCATGTCACCATATTCTAATTTGTTGAGATAGTGAATTGGTGGGTTTTTGTTAAATGTGAGCCAAAATCATCACAATTAAAAGAACCAAAGACATAAACTACTTCAGTCTGTGTGCACTGAATTTATTTAATACACGAGTTTCACAATTTGAGTTGAATTACTGAAATAAATGAACTTTTTCACGACATTCTAATTTATTGAGATGCATCTGTATATATTTCTGCACCAAATTAGTCTATTTTGCATATGAGATTTGAGACGTGGGTGATATTTCTCACACAAATTGCAAAAAAAACAAAGAAAGCAAAAAAAAATTAATGCACTGATAAGGTAATTGGCTGTTGTGATTAAATAAAGCAATAAGTCCCAAGAAGCCGTGGTTTACAATGAATTTATAACAGCTAAGGGGCGTTGTTACGACGTGAAGCGGAGTGCCTAAAACCCCCTTAGCTGTTATAAATTCACTGTAAACCACGGCTTCACGGGGCT
>NW_015546014.1:126054-132675 GCF_001515605.1 Sinocyclocheilus anshuiensis | reverse complement strand
TGCGAAGCGGAGCTAAACCCCCTTAGCTGTTATAAATTCACTGTAAACCACGGCTTCACGGGGCTTATTGCTTTTACAAAACGGTTATTCCATATACGTAATAAGGTTTCACAAAATAAAACAGTGCAATTAAAGTGTAATGATACTAATAAAAACATTATTCTTCCGCCAAACAATGTAGTTCCTCAGAAACGGTTGTTGTTGCAACAAAGTGGTTGCTAAGCAACAGACAAATGTAAACAAAGGTGTATGTTTGTAGAGTAATTTACAACAGCTTCGAACACGGCTCAACCAATCAGAATCAAGGACCGGAACTATCCGTTTTATAATATGGTTTTCTATCCTTCAGCCTCCATGTTGAACTTTTAGTGGTCATGAGATCTGAAGTTCATAAGTTCTGGTTTGATTGGAGAGTTTAGCAGACCGAACTGAAGAGACAGAATCCCTCTGTAATGCATGGGCTGTCACATCCTTGTTTCTCAGTTGGTCTCCCAGTCTGCAGCAGAAATACGATTTGGTTGGTGAATATGTGCAGATTAGGAAGACTTTGAGTGGAGACGCAGACAAGAGCAATCCTGGACTGAAACACCTCGCTCGGCTCAGTAGACAAATGGAGAATGAGATGAGTCTGGATGTGCTGGATCTGTGTGCTTGAGAGAAAGAAGCTAATGAGCTCTGTGTGCTCTCATTATACTGCATTTCACTCAAACTGACCTAAAACGCATGTGTGTGCATACTGCTTGTGTCTGCTAACACCTCTGCTGCTAATTTTATGCCCTTCTAAATATAAAGGAGTGGGAACTTGTGTTTTCAGGTCAGAGATACTATGTAAAGAACCTTCAGCCGCAATTCCCATTTGTTAGCAACGCAATGATGCAAGTGTGTGTTTGTATGTCACCTAATTAGAGGAAATATGAGCTGTACCTTTTGGATGGCTTCCAAGGCTTTGCTATTGTATGTGGTTGCTAGGGTGTTCTGGGATGGTATCTAAGTAGTTGGCTTTCTGGCCCAGATAGAAGATTTCACTGCTGTCTCTGTGATATTCTGATCTTTATGGGTCTCTAAGACAGTAGATACAACTCTAGGTTTTCATTCTTATAATACCAGAACATGCATCTGTTTGTCAGTAGATGTATGTTGCTGTTCAAAATTTTGGGGATGCAAAAAAATAATAGATCATAGGTGACAGAAAACACATTTATAATGTTACAAAAGATTTATATTTCAAATAAATACTCTTCTTTTTAACTTTCTATGCATCAGATAAACCTTTCTTCAAAAATATAGAGCGGCACAACTGTTTTCAACATTGATAATAATCAGAAATGTTTCTTGAGCATCAAATCAGTATATTATAATGATTTCTGAAGGATCATGCGACACTGAAGACTGGAGTAATGATGCTGAAAATTCAGCTTTGATCACAGAAATAAATTACATTTGAACATATTCACATAGAAAACCGTTATTTGAAATTGGAATGTTTCACAATATTACTGTATTTTTGATCAAATAAATGCAGCCTTGGTGAGAAACTTTCTTACAGAGTAACTCTTACAGAAAATTCTTACCCCAAAACTTTTGAACAGTATTTTAGATGTAATTGTAAATTTGGTTGGGTTTTATTTTGACGAGAGGAATAATACTTGCTGTAAATAACCTTGTTCTTTAAACAACTGGTAAAGAAAAGATTCAGAGTGCAACCCATAAATATGTTCTGCCAACGCCTACACAGCAAAGTTTAATACTGGAGGTTCAAACCACTGGTGATTCAGCCTTAATTGTATTAAAGTTGCTTTGAACAATTGTTAATAAAGTAAATCCACTTCCTCATCCATCATCTGTGTGCCTCTCATTTTCAGACCACCTCAGGAGAAGACATGCGAGATTTCACCAAAGTCTTAAAAAACAAGTTCCGCTCAAAGAAGTATTTCGCCAAGCACCCTCGCCTGGGATACCTGCCCGTCCAGACGGTCCTCGAAGGAGACAACATAGAAACGTAAGCATCTTGAAAGAGAATACAATCGTTCTCTGTGTGTTGCAATTGTTTGAATTGGACTCTCCGCAGGCTTTGGCTTTCTGCCGCCTCTGTCTTCACCCGGAGAGCTTTTACAGCCTTCACGCAATGAGCTTATTCACATTGCAAGGTTTGAAGAACTATTGAGCAGTGTGAAGAATGGTGACTGACTTCTTTTCTGAGTAGAAGTCCTGAAAGACAGGAATGCCAAGGCCTAACACATTGGACTATTAAAAACTGAGATGCTGAGATGTCATTATTTGCGGTGTTTTAAGTAGTTGTATGTCAAGTTTTTGCTAAATAGGTTTTTAGTGTGGAGTCCTGTAAGAAATCATTGAATTTGCTTCAAAATGGTTCTCCGGTGATAACAGCTGGCCTTTTGATTTCTGCCAAAGTCTGTTGGTTTCCACGCATTGGGTTTGAATTTCCAACTTGAATTGAATGATACGCCTCTGGTGGTGAATAAACGGAAGTCCATGGACAGGATTCGTGACAGCCACATTAGTAATCAAGCCTCAGACACCTTGAATATAGGCTGTGTCTGCTCAGAGCTGCTGTTCAAATCTTATCATGTCAACACGTCTCGCTTCATAGTGCTGATTTTCTGTCTGTACAGGAATGTTGATATATCTTGAAATGTATCCTCTACGTAGAGGCCTGTGCTGCGGTGTGCATTATTTTTCATATGCATCGGTTTACATAAGAGATCGATGCATAACATCTGGATAATATTCAGTACGATTATCAAAGCATAAATCCAGTAAATCGCTTCCATCAACACCTCCAAAGCTTGCACAGACATATACCACTTCCTGGATCAACATTTTACTCTGTAACTTTATGCCGTTTTCATTTATATGCTGTCTATTGCTGATGATCGCATTATTTTTCATATGCATCGGTTTACATAAGAGATCGCTCGTTTCTCCGTCCTGTTCACGTGTGTTTTTGTTCGGGAGGTTTTGTACTAATTCAGAAGATAGCTTTTCTAAACACTCTAATTAGATTATCCGCTCTGTACTCTAAAGATTCCAGCTGGTTGTGATCTCTTCCCAATCCTAGAAGGTTTTGTCTTGCTTTCTACTGCCGACCTTCTGAAGGTGTGTCAGATTTGTGTGCAAAAAAAGGTCCATTGTCTATTTCAATAGTGTAGCGATGTATGATGCACGGAATTTGCGTAGGGAACTTCTCCACCCTTACGCAAAACTCCTATTAGAATGACTGGAATTCACCCGCAAAATGACACTGAGCAGAAAGAAATGTAAATGCACCAGGAATAGTTCACCAAAAATGAAAATTTTGTCATCATTTATATTTTGAAGAATTTTGAAGAACCAAACAGTTGTTTGGTCCCCATTGACTTCCGTAGTAGAAATACTATGGAAGTCAATGGGGACCATCAACTGTTTGATTATCAACATTCTATAAAATATCTTCTTTTATGTTCAGCATAAGAAAGAAACTCATACGGGTTTGGAATGACATGAGGGTGAGTAAATGATGACACAATTTTTATTTTTGGGTGTAGCCTCCAGTATATTTTGCTGTATGAATATTTGAATATGCAATACACCAAAATAAAGATCAGAGCTACTGCTTTTAAACAAAAAAATGTTTTATTCTAACTTAAAGCATTCTTTTTTTATCAACACTTGGATATAGGTAGGTTTCATAAAAACTGCATACATTTGATCAAAAAGGTAAGAAAATCACATTAATATCAAAAACTACATCTGGATAATATTCAGTACGATTATCAAAGCATAAATCCAGTAAATCGCTTCCATCAATACCGTCCAAAGCTTGCACAGACATATACCACTTCCTGGATCAACATTTTACTCTGTAACATTATGCAGTTTTCATTTATATGCTGTCTATTGCTGATAATCGCATTATTTTTCATATGCATCTGTTTACATAAGAGATCGCTAGTTTCTCCGTCCTGTTCACATGTGTTTTTGTTCGGGAGGTTTTGTACTCGTTCAGAAGATGCGTAATAGCGCCCCCGAGTGTATAACAGTGAAAACACGAAAAGCCGTAAAAACTCGTCTTTGGCGGGGAAGCGTTTTCTTGTAAAAGACGAGATAACTCGTCAATGGCGGGGAAAGAGTTAAGTGATTATTTGATGTCTATGAACAAAGATGGGTCACATATCTCTCACTTTCAGTTGAACAAACTCAACAAATTCAAGTTTATGGCATAGTTAGTTTAGCAGAATGCTAAAGTATAATATGCATAAAAACAGCAAGCACACGTATTAAATTGTAATAATTAATTATATTTAATAGACCCTTTTGGACCCTGGACGGTGATGCATTTCCATAGTAAATTGTAAATCGAGCAATTTTTTTATATATTAAAAAAATAACACTATATACTTATGTAACACTATACTTTGTGATGTCTTACCTTGGCATTAAAATACAGAAAACTTGCTGTATCGGAGTGTTTAAACAGTGACACCATTAAGAATGCTAAGAAAAGCTATTGTGTTTTTTTTTCTTTTGCTGTTGAGGCAAATGGAAATGCAAGAATTATATTTGTTGTAGTTTCCTTTCACCACTATAGACATTTACCCGACTATGATGACTTCTGCTCCCGAGAACCCTGGGAATGTGAAAAGGGCCCATAATCAACATTTCTCTCATTTTGCCTGCCAAATTGCATGGTTTTTTTTCCACCGAATTTGTCGCAATACATTTTCCGTTAAAGATACATGCGATGCCGGCTTAGAATTTGAACAAAAGAAGGCATCTTGGAAGGCAGCGCGATTATGCAGCCTGTCTTGTGCCTCCGTGTTGGGAACGTGCCTACTGTATGATGTCTCAAAATGCCACCCTAGGCAGTTCAGTGTTTTTGGAACTGAGCCCAAGTGTGGCCAATTCAAGAAAATAAAGAGTTGTGCACTTCCCACTTCAGCCTTATCTCCATACTACCGTTGATTAAGGCACTTCTGGTTTTCCAGTGGGACCATTTCGTGAATTTGTGTCAGAAAGAAGCTTCTGCTAAATGACAGGGAACTGCAGATGACCCATTTCCTCAGTTGGTGCTGATTATAAATCCGAAATGACTGCTCGCGCTGCACTGGCTTCCTGTCGTTCCACGTTAGCGTGACGTTCAGCTGATCTGAGCGTCGGTGATAGCAGAACGTTTGATTTTCAGGTTTCTGAACAGACGTGCTGCGGTGTGCACCAGCATGAGTAAACCCCATCGCCACGTGTCAGATTTAACAAAGAGTGATGACCGTGCTTGAAATATATTCAGAGAGCTTTCCAAAACCCAAATGAAAGCGCACAGTGTTTGGTTTTCTTGAACTTCTGAAGCGCCAGGGGATATTGACCGTTTTTTATTAGCGAGCCCGTGTTTGTTGACTCTGTGAGCACTAATTTACAGAATCCCTCATTACTTTGAGTCCAGCGCTCTGTACATTGTGATACACCAAACCAGCCGTTTAACAGCCCAGATAACTTGAGCGTTTTGTCTTTGACACGACTCATATTTCTCCCTCTTCAGCCGAACTGAAAGTCAACATGAAATCATAATAGACTCTCTTTTATGTTCTTAATACGCTTCCGTGGTCAAACAAATCATCAGCGCTAGGGATGTGCATCTCCATAACTGAGGCCGATGCGATATGCCCCACTTTCAAAATAATAAAAGTATAACACATCTGCTAATAATTATATATAAATAAATTGTTTTTTACCAATGCAAATATGTTAGAAACGATGCATCACGATAAAAATGCCAACTTTTATCCAATGCACACTTTTTTAAATTGATGCATTGCACCGTTAAATTTTATGCCGATGCATCGACGCGAATCCGTGAATCTTACCATCCCTTATCAGCGCACATTATTCCATACAAAAATCTTTCATCAAAATGTAAAAATGGAAACAACTTTCCTCCTGTCCAGGTTACTAGCTATAAAGTGGCGATGTAATGGAAGGAGGGATGGATCTTTTCTTTCATATTGTTACGTACATCCAAGTTGAAAAAAGGTGAGAAATGCAGGACTTGGTTCTGTGCATCAACTGTTGATTGGTTGTTGAGATGTGGGCATGGCACTCAAAAATGAATGTGATGCAGTCAATTGTATTTGAAACTAAATGATTGGAAACGTCCAGCATATGTCACCAGAGAGAAGTCTGTCATTTCACTGGAAGAGATCTTGTCCAAAAAATAAATTATGAAACGAATAGTTCCGGTCCTTGATTCTGATTGGTTGAGCCGCGTTCGAAGCTGTTGTAAATTACTCTACAAACATACACCTTTGTTTACTTTGTGTGTTGCTCAGCAACCAATTTGTTGGAACTACAACTGTTTCTGAGGAACTACATTGTTTGGCGGAAGAATAATGTTTTTATTATCATTACACTTTATTTGCTCTGTTTTATTTTGTGAAACCTTACTACGTATATGGAATAACCGTTTTATAAAAGCAATAAGCCCCGTGAAGCCGTGGTTTACAGTGAATTTATAACAGCTAAGGGGGGTTTAGGCACTCCGCTTCACGTCGTAACAACGCCCCTTAGCTGTTAGAAATTCACTGTAAACCACGGCTTCACGGGGCTTATTGCTTTAATAAAATGATAATA
>NW_015546014.1:117051-126044 GCF_001515605.1 Sinocyclocheilus anshuiensis | reverse complement strand
CTGCTAAATGACTAAATGTAAATGTAAATGTAAATAACATGCATTTAGAATAACATGCATTTTCATTTCATGTTGACTTTAACCAACAGCCAAATAATCTTTTAAGCTGCTGTTAATAAAGCCTTACTAAAATCTTGCCATTCGTGATCCACTCACTTCCTGATGGATAAAAGTTTCGCTCTCAGAGCGTCACATTACAGAAGTTAAATGAGCTCTGAAAGCCGTTTCATCTTGACTTTTGCTCTTTCGAACAACTTTTAAACATTATTAAAAAGAAAAACTCTTTGCTTGCCTTTGCTGACCTTCCTACATAAAACGAAAGTCATTGTAAGTCATTCTCTGAGGGTCTCATCCTAGACCTCTCATCTCCACATCACCCTCTGACGCTACATCAGTTGTGAGAAAGACTAAAATGCCTCAGTCCTGCAGTGTGACATGGGAATGCCCCTGCTTTCGCAAAAAAGACAAACATGAACCGATCTAGCCTTGAATATCCCAGCTTGCAATTATCGTCTCATCTGCTGTATGGTTTTCTTTAAAAGAAACGATGACACTTTTCATCATCTCCAAGAGACACTGAAGTTTACTAGGGTTCTCCAGCAGATTAAACTTGTCCCTGTACGTGATAAAGGTTCGTTGAAGACGATATTTAGTCATAATTTTCGTTGACGAAAGCAACACTAGTCTCCATGTAAACTGCAAAAGCTCAAATTTGTGAAAATGTGCATGCGTATTACAGGTTAGCATCGTTTTTCTTTATAATGTGACATCGCCAACTTCTGGCCTGGCATGCATAATACTGCGTTTTAAGTCATTTTCACGGATGCATGTGAATGGGAATTTTTTTGACAATATCGTTGTCTATACGCAAAAAAAAAAAACACAAAGGAAAAACTTTTTCATTTTTAATACATTGTTGTCGTGTAAACAACATATGAACCCTCAGTATGTAGAGAAGAGCAGCTTGAGCATTCTTTGAAATATCTATTTTTGTTCCACAGGAGAAATAGTCATTCAGATTTAGTATGATATGACCATTAGCAAATAATGGCAAAATTTCATTATATTACACTTTGGTAATCATTTGTCAGTCATTCAATAAATCCAGTATTTCTCAGTATTCTGCACTGCCCCCTACAGTACTGGAGGAGTATGTCAGCCAGAACACCTCCACATCCTTGTTTGTGGATCTGACCTCCACATTGTGTGACCTCTGACCCTAAACAAATCTGTTCCTCCCTCCCCTCCCCCCACTCCCCCTCCTTTCCCCTGGTTTTGTTTTTCTTCCTCCCTCTTGCAGTCCGGTCACTCTCATCAGCATGTGTCCGGAGCAGTACGAGTGAGTATCAACAGTCAACCCTCAGTCCTCCTCCTCCTCCTCGTCTTCCTCAGTCCCAATAACACTTGGCCTTCACTGTAGATCATCAGACACATTTCATGTTTAGAGTTCTGTTTGTCGTTGATTATGTTGGAGTGTGCTTTTGTTTATGTGTGTTTATGTTTTCAGGCTTTCTCCATCACCACAACTCTCTCATGACGACACACACTCACGGATAGGGCAATACGCCAGCAGGTATATCTCACTGCCGACATTACAGTACACAAACCACACTGATGTCATTTAAGAAATGGCATAGTTACAGATGCGTGACTAGTAAAAACTAGGGCTGTCAATCACGTAAATGTCAAAGGAATTATCAAATTAATTGCATGCATCTGTACTGCTAGGGAAAAAATGGTTACAATTTGTGGTTACACTTTATTTTAAGGAGATGTTGCTACAATGTAATTACACTCCTAAAAATAAGGTTTCCTTTAGTGAACAGTTCTTAAGAGAACTGTTTTTCTTAGTGTGATGGTTTTTCCCCCCCCCCACAATAAAGAACGTTTTGTGGAATGGAATGATTCCATGGATGTTAAAGGTTCGTCATGGAACCATCAATGCCAATAAAGAACCTTTTTAGACTGTACACTAAGTACTATGTAATATTATTCAACTACGTGTACTTACGATAGAATTAAGGTTTGGTTTAGGGTTAGTTGCTTGTAATTATGCATCATTTACTGTTATTACTATAGTAAGTGCATGTAATGTGTAAATATGTCACCTTATAAAGAATGAAAAATGTATAAAGGTAATTCAAAGACATCACATAATATTCAGTAAAAAATATATAAGTGTGTGTGCGCGTGTGCATGTTTGTGTGATTTTACCAATTCCAAACCACATCAATCTTAATAACTACTATTCATTTTGTATTTAATCTTTTGTAAGTGATAAATAATTGTTAACCAGGGCTGGAAGTGAAAAATGCCTCACACTCAGGTGTGCATAATTATTAAGCAGGTTTTCTTTTACACACTGAAAAGTCAAAAATTATTAAATGTCCATGAGAAATATTAAAAACTAATGCAATACAGAAATTGCACAATTAAATCATGACCGCTGGACAGTGAAATAACAGCACTGTATTGACTTGAGACTTGTACACAAGTCTACAATACGCATCAGTCAATCTTTTTTTTTTTTGTCAGTTTTCAAAAATATACAGTGAATTGATGAAGTAATTAAATATTGTCATTAATAATGATATATCTGCAAATGGCCTTATTCTGCCCTAGCACAATTAATACCTAATATTAGTACAAATTTTGCACACATTTTTTGTAGTAATTATTAGCAATTAATACTACATTTTTAAAATTAAAGTAAAAATGTGTGCTTGAGAATGACTAAAGTATTAAGTTCTGTAATTTCTGAATAATTTTACATTCTCTGTCTTCATTAGAGTTAGTATTTACAGTATTCAGTGCTGTAAGCGTATAATAAGATCAGCTGCCCTCATGTTGTCATAATGCCTCACCGCAACACCACACAAATGAGAGTGGTGACACATGAGCAGTATAAACGCACACATGCTCTCTTAGACCTCTGACTCTCTGCCAAAGCCAATTCAATCTGCTGCCACATACTGTATATTAGGCGTGTATCAATTCGATTTACACTTGCTCAAAGAAAAAAAAAACATACTATGCATGCACAAATGCACCAACTGCCTCCAGTGCTGACCTTCTACCCGTAAATACTCGAAAATGGATTTTCATCGTCAGCTAGTTTCTCTCAATGTCACTATCACACACACACAGGCGGTTATTAAAGGATTGTGAATATAGACTACGACTGAAGCCTCAATCCCATTATAGGAACTCTATGAGATGGTAATCCATTGGGACGAGTCTTCAGTCCTGAGTGTGTGTGTGAAAGTAAAGCTCCTTACACTAGCACTATCTACGATGCAGAGTTATTCAGTATTGAGCTTCGATTGGTGGTGTCCAACCCGCATGGCCAGACCAGAACTCATACTTTGAATTGACATTTTTATAGTTTTATATTCTCATTCATCACCCAACACATGAATAAACATGCTCGGTCATAGTAGAGCCTCAGAGGTCCACAAATCCATATGCTGCATTCTTTTAATGCTAATAAACAGTGTGATATTGTTAAATTGATCTGGTTCTCTGTCCGTTCAGGTTGGCACAGATGGAGCGCTCCAATGGCTCTCTGCCCACCGACAGCAGCTCGGCCACCGGAAGCATGTGAGTCTCTAAACTCTTTACTGGAAATTTAGGGTTTTTTTCCATTTAGAGGCCATTCTTGAACTGAATACATTGGTGAAATTCTGGTGAATTAGCTTAAAGGGATAGTTCACCCAAAACATTAAATTTTTGTCATCATTTACACAAAGCAAGATATTTTGAAGAATATTGGTAACCAAACAGTTGACTGTAGCCATTGACTTCCATGGTATTTCTTCAATATTATGGAAGCCAATTCCTACCAACAATTGTTACAAACATTCTTAAAAAAATCATCTTTTGTGCTCAACAGAGAACTTGAGGGTGAGTAAGTGATGACAGAATTTTAGTTTTTGGGTGAACTATGTCTTTAAGACATTGGGGAAAGTTTTGTTTTTATTTTACAGTATGTGTGAACAAAGCCGTATCATTGTAATAATCTTTTGAGCACCTTCAAAGTTAGGATGTTCGGAGAAGAATAAGAATCAATCTGTCAAAATTAGTGCTGATTAATCGCATCCAAAAATAAAAGTTTTTGTTTACATAATATATGTGTGTGCACTGTGTTTATTATGTATATATAAATACACACACATGCAGTATATATTTTGAAAATATTTATATGTATATACATTTATATATTCATATTCTTATAGTTTATGTATAATATATATAATAATATAAACATATTTTTCTTAAATGTATACATGCATGTGTTTGTATTTATATATGCATAATAAATATACACAGTAAACACACATATATTATGTAAACAAAAACCTTTATTTTGGGTGCGATTAATCGCTTGACCGCACTAGTCAAAATTAATAATTTCTTAAATAACTTTTAAAAAGTTAAATTTAATTGTAAATATTTTAATTTATTGTATTTTATTTTATTCAGATCATTTATTATACATTTAAATTAATTCTGACTGGGTTATTAATTTAAAATAAACTAATTTAAAAAACAAAATGGCAAATGTAAGTTCAACACTAAAACTTTGATCGGTAAATTGACAAAACCTTTACTGAATGTTGAAAATTATTTACAAGCTTGAAGTTTGAAGGTAAAAGTTAGATAAATTGGTAGACAACAGTTGCAAGCACATACTGGGTAACTGCTTAAGCTGGCGATATGTGGTTGCTAAGGTATTCCAAGTGGTTGCTAGGGTTTGAATTGTGTAAATTCAGCAACTGTCTCCTTCAGTCTGACTGACCATATAAATGCTGCCACGTTTCTTATTTGCTTTGCTGCTGGTGGAGTCTGAATCAGATCGTTCAGGTCTCAGTGATGACGAGAGAGAATCAAACAAAGACAAAGAGATGTAGAGAGATGGAGTGTATTAGGGAAAGATGAGTATGAAATGGACTCCTATTCAAACTCTTGAACTGAGAGAGAGCAGCCAGAGGAGATGTTTACACTAAAAAAAAATTATTCAAAGCATGATTCATCAAGGTTTATTGAATTAAAACAGCTTCTTGGTTTCTTCTCTCATGGCCTTTGAATTTGCTACTGTACCTACCTTTAAGACTTTTGGTAACACTTTAGTTGCTGATTAGCATGCATATTGGCTGTTTATTAGGACTTATAAAGTACATATTAATGCATTTTTCTGCATGACCATATTTTAGGTCCCTTAATCCTACCTCATACCTAAATACGACTTTTGCCTCAATAAACTCCGTTTTTGCTGCTTATTAATAATAAGCAGCAAAAACGGAGTTTATTGTGGCAAAAGTCATATTCAATAGTTAGTTAATAGTGAGAATTGGTCCTTAAATAAAGTCTCACGACCAGAATTTTATATGTAAATGACCTCTTGCAATTGGTTGCTGTTTCTAAATCTGTCCGAGTTTGTAGTCTACATCAAATGTGATGAGATAAAAACACCAGATACAATAATACATAGACAATGATAAATCCGTCAAAAAGTCTCAAGAATGTGAGACTATAGGTGAACTATCACTCACTCAGACAATGTGTGGTTAAAGAGGTTTTTTTTATATAAAAAAAACAATGATTTCAAAAATGTGTTGCTTATTAAAAGATTGTGATTTCTGAATGAGCCATTTTTGCAGTTTAAGCCTCGTACACACCGGGACGATTATCGCGTGCGCTTATCGCCGACATTTTTCAAAGTGTCTTTGTGTTCATACCCAAGTGATTTTCGCTGGCGATGAGCCGAGTGAACGTGCAAATTCACTCCCTGACATTAGATGGCGCTTAATGAAAAACAGAAATACCCCGGTACACATTGAATCCTATTTGTTCTGCAATTCTCTCCATATCAACTCTCTCTTATCGAGATTTTTGTAGTCGCTGTCGCGTTTGTCATAAAGCCCTTTGTGTTCAGACACCAATGAGACCAGCAGCTCTACATTCATCTTGCCTCGATGCATCTTCTTGGTCTACTTACTTCCTCTTCGTTGTTAGGTATCAATGTGTGCTCGGCAAGACCGTTTTGTGCTTGAGCGCCACCAAGTCGTGTTTTACTGTAACTTCAGCAGCTCCAGGTACGTGAACAAAAGCGCCGATCTCATTAAAAAAAAACAAAAAAACGAACCTGAGGCGTTTTTTAACAAATGACGCTTTTACGCCTCGCGTTTTGTGCGTCGGTGTGCACACTCACATTGGCGCCCTTTGTTTAGTCACGAGGCGTTAAACGTCGGCGATAATCGCGCGTGATATTCGTCCCGGTGTGAACAAGCCTTTAGTTTTAACACATGATCTTGGTGGACCGTGGGGAAGTTCTGAGTTGAATAAGTGAGTATTTGAGTATGTCTTGAGCTCTGTTTCAGAAAAGGTACAAAAAAAGTCTTGTTTTCCATCATCTGAGCCCTTTAAGGTTTGGAGCAGTGAGGGACACAAACTCTGAAGTTTCATTTCTCTGCTGATAAAAGAAATAAAAGGAATGAATAGAAAGAGATGGACGGAGGGCAGCAGTGAGAGGAATCAGACGCGCTGCGGATCTTTATCAAAGAAATGAAGCTCCAGTAGCAGAGACAAACACATACACAGTCATTCAGTGTCATGTACTGTATCTACGCACGGGTTCATGCTGCCATCTCTTCATAAGACTGCTGGAATACAAGCTTATTACCAGCAGTATGACTTGGATGCAGCTCTGAACCCGAGCGAATGACCACAGACACACCACACAGACAGACAGACAGACACACACACACACACACACAGTCAGCTTCTATGAAGCACAGCTAAAGAGCACAGAGTCTCACAAAGCAAACAATTAAACACACATTTGGTCATGTTATAGACTTAGTGCTTTTATATATATATAAAATAATTATAACTACAGATTAAAAAAAGCTAAAAACTTATATTTCTATTAATCATTTTACTAGGAATCAGTGTTAATTCAGCATTATTTATATACTACATTATTACTATTTATTAATATTATGAATTAGATTTTATATTTTTTATTTCAGTATTTCATTTTAGTTTTGGTTTTAGTAATTTCAGTTATGCGCTTTTGTCATTTTTATTCATTTTCTTTCAATATTTATATTTATCTTTATTTTTATTTCAGTGTTAGTTTTAGTAATTTTAGTATTTTAACTTTAAACTTATTCTATATTTATATTTAATTTTATTTCAGTTAATGAAAACTATTTTAATAGTACAACACAATAACAGCTCTGTCTGCTGGAGATGACGTTGAAGTTTTGTGTCATAATTATTTTCACGTTATGCTGTTAAACCAATAAATGATAAATAAAATACAAAAATATAACAAAAAAATATATATTTTATTCATACCTTTGGGCATCATAACATTATAATGTACAGAATGAAAAATTAGATATTCATTTTGAGATTTTCTAAAGGTATTATTTCATTAAATTATTTGTGTTTTTAAAGTATTTAAAGATTAAACTTGTGTGTTAGAATTAAATCTAAATGCAAAAGTAGTAATGCACCGAAATTTTGGTAACATTATTTATTTATTTATTTTTCCCGGCTAAAACATTTACCGTAATACAAGTACATAATACAAGTAAATAAAATAAAAAATCTCTACCGATATATCATATGCATGCATTAATTTTACTCTCGAGATTTACTCCCTAAGAAACATTGTCAGATTTAGTTGTGGACAAATTTGAACCCAAAGTGTAGCCAAGTAAACACACACACTCACACACACGGTCATTTAATGAAAGCGATTATTGTTCAAAGCCGATGAGGGATGTTCTGGCTTCTAATGAGCAAAGGTCCTCTGTTCTTCCTCAAACACTACCTGGAGATTTGGCGTGTCGCAGAGCGTATACCGTGGAGTGTGTGTGTGTGTGGTGTGTGTGTGTGGTTGCACACTGTTGCATCAGTATGGCAGCGCTGACGTTAATGAAGATTGTCAGATGATGGTCAGTTTTACCAGGACAGAAACAATGTGAAGCATTTGTGACTGTGGTGCTGTGTTTCTGATTGCTGAGGGTTTGTAAAGTGGGGTTAAACTAATCTCATTAACATCCCTCATAAATCTAATTACTTCTGCTGTCTCTCTTTCTGTGTCTCTCTTCGGCTCGCTCTAAGTAGATGTAACTAATTCCATTCCTCCTGCTGTCCCGCTAACACCTTGTTTATCTCTGTACCTAATGCATTAGCACACTCTTCAGCATCATATATTTGCTCGCGCGTGTGTGTTTGAGATGGATTGCTGTGTAATGGCATTATCTGTTGAGTTTAATTGAGTGTAGGAGGGAAGATTTCCCACTCGAAAATGCCATTAAAATCCACTCGCTCTGTTTTCTTTTTTTTTATTTTGGGGCTTGTGCCTCATTTCTATTCTACAGCTGTCCTAGAGCTTGACAGGTAGTTATAATGGAAAGACAGAGGGAATGGGATCTGGGCTGGATTCAAACCATAATTTGTCCAGAGCATCGAACTGAACACGATGTCACCAGTGTCTTTTAACTTTTCTTTCTTTTTGGGAGCATTTGTTTAGTAAATGGCTATAGTAGAGAGTGACAGGATGGGATCAGGACACTTTAAAGGTCCAACCTGGAACCTGTATGTTCCACATGAGCACCAGTGCTCAATGTGTCTTTAGCATTTGTGCAAACTGTTACAAAAGAATGGGATCAAGACATGTTGCAAGCTGGATTTTAACCTACACATCTGTCAAACACTACACCATGGCTCCAACTAGAAGTCTGCGTAGAAATGATTTTTCAGTCCCGTCTTGAAGATTCTGTCCCACTCCCACCTGATCCAGCTAAAAAAAGTTGTATTATAAATTTTTTCAACTTTTAATCTTTCCAGCAAAATCACAGATGTAGAAATCTACGCAGATTTATTTTTTCTATTTTTCTATTTAAGATTTTTTTATGTTCCAGTAATTTTGTTACATGCGTTTGTCATTTCAATTAGCTTTTATTTTTATTTTTAAT
>NW_015546014.1:109573-116708 GCF_001515605.1 Sinocyclocheilus anshuiensis | reverse complement strand
CACACACACTCACACACACGGTCATTTAATGAAAGCGATTATTGTTCAAAGCCGATGAGGGATGTTCTAGCTTCTAATGAGCAAAGGTCCTCTGTTCTTTCTCAAACACTACCTGGAGATTTGGCGTGTCGCAGAGCGTATACCGTGGAGTGTGTGTGTGTGTGGTGTGTGTGTGTGGTTGCACACTGTTGCATCAGTATGGCAGCGCTGACGTTAATGAAGATTGTCAGATGATGGTCAGTTTTACCAGGACAGAAACAATGTGAAGCATTTGTGACTGTGGTGCTGTGTTTCTGATTGCTGAGGGTTTGTAAAGTGGGGTTAAACTAATCTCATTAACATCCCTCATAAATCTAATTACTTCTGCTGTCTCTCTTTCTGTGTCTCTCTTCGGCTCGCTCTAAGTAGATGTAACTAATTCCATTCCTCCTGCTGTCCCGCTAACACCTTGTTTATCTCTGTACCTAATGCATTAGCACACTCTTCAGCATCATATATTTGCTCGCGCGTGTGTGTTTGAGATGGATTGCTGTGTAATGGCATTATCTGTTGAGTTTAATTGAGTGTAGGAGGGAAGATTTCCCACTCGAAAATGCCATTAAAATCCACTCGCTCTGTTTTCTTTTTTTTTATTTTGGGGCTTGTGCCTCATTTCTATTCTACAGCTGTCCTAGAGCTTGACAGGTAGTTATAATGGAAAGACAGAGGGAATGGGATCTGGGCTGGATTCAAACCATAATTTGTCCAGAGCATCGAACTGAACACGATGTCACCAGTGTCTTTTAACTTTTCTTTCTTTTTGGGAGCATTTGTTTAGTAAATGGCTATAGTAGAGAGTGACAGGATGGGATCAGGACACTTTAAAGGTCCAACCTGGAACCTGTATGTTCCACATGAGCACCAGTGCTCAATGTGTCTTTAGCATTTGTGCAAACTGTTACAAAAGAATGGGATCAAGACATGTTGCAAGCTGGATTTTAACCTACACATCTGTCAAACACTACACCATGGCTCCAACTAGAAGTCTGCGTAGAAATGATTTTTCAGTCCCGTCTTGAAGATTCTGTCCCACTCCCACCTGATCCAGCTAAAAAAAGTTGTATTATAAATTTTTTCAACTTTTAATCTTTCCAGCAAAATCACAGATGTAGAAATCTACGCAGATTTATTTTTTCTATTTTTCTATTTAAGATTTTTTTATGTTCCAGTAATTTTGTTACATGCGTTTGTCATTTCAATTAGCTTTTATTTTTATTTTTAATGTTTTTTTTTTTTTTGCTATTTTGCTTTATTTCTATTTTAGTTTCCGTTGTTGTAATTTTAATACTTAAACTTACTTTATTAATTGCCAATTTTATTTTATAATTTTATTTTATTCATTGCCAAGGCATCATTTTTAAAGTTCTAGTTTTTCAAGTAAATATTTCATCAAATATTTTATTATATATTATTATTTTTTTTTATTTTTTTATTTTAACTTATTTTATTTATTGCCGAGGCATCATTTTTAAAGTTCTAGTTTTTTAAGTAAATGTTAAATCAAATATTAGATTATTTTATTTTATTTCAGCTTTATTTCAATTAACTCAAATTTATTTAAAAACAATTCTAATAGTACAACACAATAACAGCACTGTCTGTTAGAGATGCACAGATATTAAAGTCCTTTGCAATAATAATTTCCATGTTATGCCGCTAAACCTTTAAATGGACCACTTTAAAATGCAATAACTACAACCGCATACAACTGGAAAACATTTTTATATCTAACTCTGTGACTGAAAACCATTTATTACATTCTGTATCTTAAAACATAAAAAAATAGTACGAAGTAACTTTTTATTTTTAAATATTTACGTTTTGCAGGATTCCCAGAAATCTATTCAGAATTTGTCGCACACCGGTCCCACGTGAATGGAGACCATCCCAGTTTGCAGTTTGAGTTGTAAAATAGGGAGACAAAAAGTTACAGGTCAACGGGACATGATTGGGGAACGTTGCTAGCCAGATTTGAACCTTCATCTCCCACATAAGCACCAAGGTTCAACACATTTAGCACATGTATGCTAACTGCTCATGGCTTTTGGGTGAAGAAAGTTTGACTCGTTTTGTCCAAAAGTATAGTACAGCCTAAGGATAGATGGGACTTGACTGGGACACGTCGAATGCCATATTCGAACCTGCATTTCCTGCATGATCACCACTGACGTGTGCCAAATACGACCAGAATTGGTACAAATGTTCGATTTGGATCTGCATTTTTCACACAAGCACCACAGCTCAACGTGTCTGGGTTGCATGCACTAACCACTAAGCCACAGCTCTGAGTTTTCTTCCTCATTCAGTATGGTCTTTGCTTTGTTTGTATGCATGCACGCTCATGTTAGCTTTCTCATTTCCCGTTCCTGCCGGCTCTGGGGTTTAGAGCTTATGAACTCTGTTTACACTCCTGCTGATCAATGCAGCACATGCAGAATCACAGACACAAGCGGGACGTCTCCTTTACCCCTCTCCTCTCCTCTCGTCTCGTCTCAGCCCCGGGGCCAAATACAGCAGCTGCCTGATGTGAAATCTCTTCTGCACTGAGAGAAGAGGAGCGTGCGATCGCTTTGTCTCCAATTTGTGCCTCTCTTGACGCTCTCTCCCGGGTCCTGTGGGAAATGTAGGCAGTGATGTGGTTTTCTGTCAGCGTCTTGTTCTTCAGCGCTCTGATTGAACGCTTTCCAGATCTGTCTCTCCTCGTTCCAGCATAATAGTACAAATACAAGGTTTCTTCACTCGCTTCAAACCTGAGTTCCTGTTTTGAGCTTTCGGAGGAGAGCGTTCTCCTCTTGGGTCCGTCTGGACAGTTGAATCTGTTATATTTCAGACTGAAGTTTTCTCTGGCACTGCATTATAATTCACTGCTGTCTACACACTGAGCAGTTCACTTCACTTCATTTGCCAAAATCTGTTAATTTGAGTCATGCAGATTGGGAATTTCAAGTATGATGACCCAATATGTTTATGGAATTATAAGATAAATTAAAATATTTGGTAACACTTCAGTATAGGGACCAATTCTCACTCTTAACTAGTTGCTTATTAGCATGCCTATTATTAGCATATTGGCTGTTTATTAGCACATTCTTAGCATAGTCTATCTACATCCCTAATCCTAATACCAAATCTTAACAACTACCTTACTAACTATTAATAAGCAGCAAAATATGGGTTTATTGAGGCAAAGTCATAGTTAATGGTTTGTAATGGTTTTAATGCAAACAATATTTTACATGAATACACTTTAATGCACTCTGTACACAATGTGTGCTCAAATGAACAGATATTTGGTCACACTTTATTTTAAAGGGATAGTTCACCCAAAAATGTAAATTCTGTCATTAATTGCTCACCCTCATGTCGTTCCAAACCCGTTAGACCTTCGTTCATCTTCGGAACACAAATTAAGATATTTTTGATGAAATCCGAGAGCTCTCTGACCCTCCCATAGACAGCAAGTGTCCTTACACGATCAAGGTCCAGAAACGTAGCAAGGAGATCTGTAAAATTATCCATGTGACATCAGAGGTTCAACCGTAATTTTACGAAGCTACGAAAATATTTTTATGCGCAAAAGAAAAAAAAAAGACTTTATTCAACAATTCATCTCCTCCGCATCACCCTAGTGGCATTTTGGAGAGTATCCACTGAACGTAAATTGCGTATGCTGTTCTGTGACAGCTGCGCCACGCAGATTCGTTGTTTTCATTCAAATCAAAGCGTAAACTATGTAAACAGCGTATCCGTGTGGCACAGCTGACACAGAACAGCATACGCAATTTACGTTCAGTGGATAGTCTCCAAAATGGCGCTAGGGTGATGCGGAGGAGACGAATTGTTGAATAAAGTCGTTCGTTTTTTTCTTTTGTGCACAAAAAGTATTCTCGTAGCTTCTTAAAATTACGGTTGAACCACTGATGTCACATGGACTATTTTACCATGTCCTTGCTGTGTTTCTGAGCCTTGATCATCGTGTAAGGATCCTTGCTGTCTATGGAGGGTCTGACAGCTCTCAGATTCCATCAAAAATATCTTAATTTGTGTTCCGAAGATGAACGAAGGTCTTACGGGTTTGGAACAACATGAGGGTGAGTAATTAATGACAGAATTTTCATTTTTGGATGAACTATCCCTTTAAAATAAAGTGTGACCAAATATTTTATTACATATGTGTACAGAGTGCATTAAAGTGTATTTATGTAAAATATTATTTGCATTCATGTTGGCTTCATGTGGTTTTAATTTTTTTTCTAAAGTCAACATTTAATGACTAAAAATGTCATGTGGTGTAACCATTTGATAACATTTTCAAGTTGATCCTTATTTAAAAAGGTTTTTAAATATCTTTAGTGCTGTCAAACGATTAATCACGATTAATCACATCCAAAATGAAAGTTTTTGTTTGCATAATATAGTATGTGTACTGTGTATATTTATTATGTATATATAAATACACACATACAGTATATATTTTTAAAATATTTACATGTATATACATTTATATTCTTATATTTTATATTATATATAAATATATTTAATATATAAACATAATATATTTATCTTAAATATACATGCATGCGTTTGTATTTATATATATACATAATAAATATACACTCTATACACATATATACTGTATTATGTAAACAAAAACTTTTATTTTGGATGTGATTAATCGCGATTAATCATTTGACAGCACTAATCTGAAGATATTTTATACACAAATATTACGAATGATTAATTCTTAAATATTAATAATTTGGTCCATATTACATTTACAACCTGAACTAACCCTGTCTTTTCATCAAACGTCCAAATTATCTGATATTTTAGGAGACAGGCCAAATATTTTTCATATATTGCAGCAAGTGTCACTGCTTATTTTCAATAATATAAAAAATAAAACAATAATTTAAGAAATAATAATAAAAGATTTTGCCAAGCTACTCAATCTGTCTTTAAGATACATAATAAATATACACAGTACACATACATATATTATGTAAACAAAAACTTTTATTTTGGATGTGATTAATCTCGATTAATCATTTGACAGCACTAATCTGAAGATATTTTATACACAAATATTACGAATGATTCATTCTTAAATATTAATAATTTGGTCCATATTACATTTACAACCTGAACTAACCCTGTCTTTTCATCAAACGTCCAAATTATCTGATATTTTAGGAGACAGGCCAAATATTTTTCATATATTGCAGCAAGTGTCACTGCTTATTTTCAATAATATAAAAAATAAAACAATAATTTAAGAAATAATAATAAAAGATTTTGCCAAGCTACTCAATCTGTCTTTAAGAATTTCATCTTGCATCATCATTATGATACCAGGACATTAACAGTGTCTGTTTTTTACATTATGCACTCCAATTTAATCCAATTTAATTATTTAATTCAGAAACTAAAATCATGTTCTTCTTAGAAGATGGGTATTAATGCATTGGTATGTATGAATTTTATTTTTAATGTAATGTTAATGTAACATCACTGACCTCAAGTCTAAATTCATCATACGCTAAACTTAAATAATAAATATTTAAATGACTGTTGAGATATTAAATATTTCAATTAATGTGAAATATTAACATTCTTAGCATTCGGTCTTCAAACGGCCTGTGAAATCCACAAAGGCCAGCATGTAAAGAAAGATGTGATTTGCTTGTTTGTGGACAGGTTATGTAGTAGCAGTCAGTTCCATCATCTGTGAAGAATATGAGTTCATGAGAATATTAATTAATGGTGTTTAATGAGGACAGTATCACTATTACTAATTCCTATCTTGGAAGTTCTTGCTCTTTTGAAATAATCACATGATTTGAAATATCTGTTAAGTAGATATATGCTAAAATTCAGAACTCAGAGATCCTCCCCATAAATGAAATCGTCATATTTATGACATCACATTAGTGAGCTCATTAACATGTGCCCGCCCACCTATCAGCTATTCAGGAGCTCAGCCACCCTGATTTGCATATACATAGAGAAGTCTTAAAGGTACGGTAACATTTAGGCAGCTGGTTTAATTCTGAGAGTCAGTGGGAGGGTGGAAAACTAACGCACTTGAAATGCTTCAGAAGTGCAGGATATGTCCCTTCAAGAGTTTGGCACATCATGCACACATCAGTAAAGTCTTCAGAGCTTGTTTTATGCTGAGCTCAGCGGTTGTCCTTCATAGAACAAGCGTATGATAATTACAGAGCTAATAAGCCGTTGCCTGGCCTTCCTCCTCAGAGGGAGGTCCGTGTCTCAAATCTGCACTGATGCTACACTAGAGATCAAACACTGAAACTCTTTCTCCTTTACTACCGCCATATGCTGTCTAATGTTTACTCTGAACAAGGTCACCCGTACATTCACGCATGGGGAAATACCAAAGAAATAGGTCACATTAAAGAACGTTAAAGAAATAAATACCTCGTTGATGCATAAATACTTTACAAGTAAAATAATATAGTTTTAAATGGTCTTTTTCTCCTTTTTTATATATTTCCTTTGATTTTTGGAGTGAAGCATGGCTTGTGCATGACAGGTTTCGCATGATTCACCCACACACATATCTGAAATCTGTTATCTGAGGCTGTGAAACCTTGAGAGCCGAGCAGTCAAACGCAATTTCAGCATTTGTGTATGTTTGTTATTTTTCAAATAAACATCCCTGTGTGTTACAATAAAGAAACCAAAGAAATGTTCAAGCGATCAAACCCGACGGGTTTGCCGAACGTGAAAGAGAGCGGAATGAAAGAGGGATGAAGGGAAGGAGACGGGAGTCGTCAGGGGAGGTTCTCCTGTGATGGTGTTTCAGATTGAATGTGACGGCTGGAACGTGACTCTTGACTGATGCTGCTGGAGACAGACATGACACCTGCACTTATTTCTGTCTTTCTTCGGCCTCCTCTTTCATCTCTCCACACCTCTCTATCTCTGGATGTTTTTTACCAGCACTTCACACAAACACTGTCCTCCTTTTCTCTCTTTTACAGTATTTACCAGACAGCACTGCACTGATTTTCCTCAGACATTTTTTTTCTATATATAAAAATGTGACTGAAAGTAATGCCATTGTAATTTCTTA
>NW_015546014.1:109115-109357 GCF_001515605.1 Sinocyclocheilus anshuiensis | reverse complement strand
TCTCTATCTGTCTGTCTGTCTGTCTGTATCTATCTGTCTGTCTGTCTGTCTGTCTGTATCTATCATCTATCTGTCTGTCTATCTGTCTGTATCTATCATCTATCTGTCTATCTGTCTGTCTATTTATCTATCTATCTGTCTGTCTGTCTGTCTGGCTGGCTGTCTGTCTGTCTGTCTGGCTGTCTATCTGTCTGTCTATCTGTCTGTTTGTCTGTCTATCTATCTATCTATCTATCTATCTA
>NW_015546014.1:104948-108908 GCF_001515605.1 Sinocyclocheilus anshuiensis | reverse complement strand
TCTTTCTATCTATCTATCTATCTATCTATATATCTATCTATCTATCTATCTGTCTCTCTGTCTGTCTGTCTGTCTATCTATCGATCATCTGTCTATCTGTCTGTCTGTATCTATCATCTATCTGTCTGTCTGTATCTATCATCTATCTGTCTGTCTGTCTCTCTGTATCTATCATCTATCTGTCTGTCTATCTATCTGTCTGTTTGTCTATCTATCTATCTGTCTGTCTGTCTGTCTTTCTGTCTGTCTGTCTATCTATCTATCTATCTATCTATCTATGTATCTATCTATGTCTGTCTGTCTGTCTGCCTATCATCTATCTATCTATCTATCTATTAAACAATATTTATATCTTAAATACATACACTAAAATAAGAAATGTTTATTTTGCATTAAAAAATTAAGACATTCTAAATTGTCAATTGTAAGTTTATTTGTTTGCCTTTTTTATTATACTTTTAGTTTTTATTGTTTTAAAATAAACTTAGCATAAGGTACATTCTGTACTTAACTAATGTTTTCAACAAACTGTACCCTAACATACATTTAGTTGAATCAATAAGATTTAGTATCATTAAGATTAAAAAGGATCATTTTTAGGATCTTTTTTTAAAACAAAATAACCCAGACATTTCATGATAGTTTTCATGTTATTTATTAAATTATATTAATTTATATAGTGTCACCGTAGCGTATTTAGACAGCCACACTTAGAAATGTCTGAATGTAATTTTTACATAAAAATATCAAAGCAATGTTGTTGTTGTTGTTTTAAATATGATTTTTTTGAAAGTGAAGACACATACATGTATTTAGATATTTGATAGCAGATGACATTTTAATATTTCCATGTAATGTTATATAATTCAAACATTTTGACGTGTGGCTTGTGTCCAATTTGTTTTAGACCCATGTGTCACTGTATCATCTCAGCTGAAGCTTTAACACTCTTCTTCTGCTGCCTTGCAAGAGCTCCGTTTTCTTCCGGAAATACAAATGCACTTGTGTTTGTTGTGTCCCAGAGTGTCTGGCTGCTTTATTCAGCATCTGCTGGTGTTGGCAGGTTGTTAGCAGAGACCCTGTGATGCAGCGCCCATGTAATCTCTCTGATTAGTGTGTGTGTGTGTGTGTGTGTGTGTGAGTGTGCATCCAGATGAGTGCGCTGCATTCAGACTCCGGGGAGCGTGTGAACACACACCTGAGACTCACAGCTGTTTGGACAGCACACGTCTAAAACCTTCTCTCCTATTTTCACAGTCAGACTCACTATCACCTGTCGGCTTTTCAAATCTCAGTGTTTAGATCCCGCTGCGGCGTAAAAGAACATCTTAATTATGCTTCTTGTCTGTTACAGTTTACATGCTGTGACGGCAGCAGATCCGAAAGCCCTGCTGTGACTATTGCTCATGCTTTGAATTTGGGGTTTGTTCAAATTCCTAACTCAAACTATTGAACTTCGGAGCATAACCTGTAGCGTTCACACTGCAGATGTGAATTACACCTCGTTTTGTTGAGGAGAGATGTTCTGTTGCTATGCTGTTGATTTAACACATTCATTTGGTGCGTTTATTTATGGAAAAATTAACACATTAAAATTAACTCGTATAACGCACCCCAAATGTTGATTTAAATAAATCGCTCATTAAACAAGACGTTAATATCGTGTTACATTTTAGACTCAATATTGTCTGTTTTTCTCAATTAGTTTATTTTTTTCGTTTCGCGATGTTTCGTTGCTAAATAAATCCGCAGTTTCTAACAAATCGAGTGAGTCAATTATTCAATGACTCACGTATAAAGACAGTCACTTGCTTTGTTTCTAAATGAATCAACCATTTGAACAAATCAGTTAAAAGAATGACTGAATGATTCACTCATTAAGACAGTGACTTGCTGCCACCTACTGGTGGTTTTAGTTTCATATTAAGAGTATTATTTCATTAAAAAAATAACTCAATATAATTTTTTTAACACATTAAGCAGTGTGCAGCAGGGTAGGTGATTTGGTTTAAAAACATTAAAAGTCTCATCACATTCTGATCGCAATCACTAAGTTAAGTGGTTTAAATTTATTTTTATGTATTTTTATCGTCTGTGGAAGGCGTGGGATCATAAAATGTTTGTCCAATCATATCCCTCGGTCCTACCTGCCTGTCAGCGTATGTATTTACATACCTTTATGCACCCTGTTCGCGCAGACATGATCAGCGCGGTCCATTATTCTATTGCAGACCGAGCGAGAATGAAAAGCGTTATTATTGTGAGTAACATTATGCGCTTTATACTGTAATGTTTTCTCACCGTTAAATGAGACCTGAGGTAATCTGACGACAACGCCGTCTCTTGTCATGTAGCTATAACAATGTTATTGTCCTGGGCTGCGTTTCCCAAAAGCATCGTAAGCCTACGTTTATCGTAGCTCCATTGGTTTCAATGGGTCTACGATGTACTTAAGCTTACGATGTTTTTGGGAAGCGCACCCCTGGTGGATAAAGCGGGAAGGAAAAAATCATGTATCTAGAAACCAGAATGTCGTAGAAACTCGTGGTGGCAGGTTTTGCGCAATTACGCCGCAAAATGTAGAAATCAAATTTTTCTAACCTGTTCTCTCTCTTGTTCTGTAGGGACGAGGAACATGCTTTAATTCTGCAGTACTGTCAGACTTTGGGAGGGGAGGGCTCATCCTTCAGCCAGCCCCAAACCCCCGCCCACGTCAGCAGGAGCCTCGCCCATAACACTCACAGCCCCTCCTACCTGATCCAGAGCCCCGCCCAGATCCTGCAGGCTGTGGAGAGGGAGGAGCGAGGAGAGCTGGAGCGAATCATAGGGCGACTGGAGGAGGAGCAGCGGTAGGCTATGAATAGTTCATGTCCACTTCAAAGTCACTGTGAAATCAAAACTGACCATTTTTTAATGGAATACTGCAGTGTGTATTATAAACATTTTATCTGTGCACAATAATCCCTCCCCTCCAGCAACCTGTCATTCACATCAGATCACAGCAATTGGCAAACAGCAATGATCCACTGATCCAAACAAAATTTCACTAAGATTCACATAACAATAGAAAAAACAATCACAGCTTTACGACTAACAACCCAAATGATTTGTTGTACCTTGTTTTTTTTTCTTGCATTGGTTTTTGTGGAAAGTCTGTGGATCTTCATGTAAAACATCTTCATTTGACAAATCCTCTTATTTTAATTTTTTAATTAGAAGTTACAAGTCACTGTTTTAAGAAAAACAAATGAGCAAGTGGAGAATTGTCTATAAAGTCTAGCTGTGATCTTTAAGCTGGTCAATCTGAAGTCCTGTTCAAGGAAAGTCACTATGTTCACTCCGCATCCATATTTGCAAAGCCTCTAGGCAACTATTTCAGTTAAGTGAGAACAACAACTATCTACTTGAATGAGGAAACACTGAAATCTCAAGAAGGTGCTGGCCAAACTCACATCTAAGTAACACATTTCAAATCAGCAATGCGATCTAAGAAGAACTGTCCCATAAATATTGTTTTTTTTTTTGCACGAAAATAACACTAAACCTATAGCAAATGTACATGTGCAAAGTGTAAAACATGGCAGAAAGGCTGAATGAAAATTCTGTTTTCTTTGCAGTGCAATACCTCTCTAAAAAATCTGTTCTATTTATTTCATGCAAATGTTTGTGTCAGTCTAAACTAGGGCTGCACGATTAATCTCATGCGATATTTAACGCGCATCTTATCAGTAAAGCCGGTTCTGTAATCAGCGGTAAATCTCCATCACCTTCGTGCTTTCACATTGAGCAGCATTAACTACACAGAGCTGTTGTTCACTGACGAGCTGCGCTAAACCACGTTCATATTCGCGCGATTTTTTGCGCAGCTCATCAGTGAACAACGGCTCTGTGTAGTTAATGCTGCTCAATATGAAAGCACGCACGTAATGGAGATTTACCGCTGATTACAGAACCGGCTTT
>NW_015546014.1:87836-104923 GCF_001515605.1 Sinocyclocheilus anshuiensis | reverse complement strand
GTAAATCTCCATCACCTGCGTGCTTTCACATTGAGCAGCATTAACTACACAGAGCTGTTGTTCACTGACGAGCTGCGCTAAACCACGTTCATATTCGCGCGATTTTTTGCGCAGCTCATCAGTGAACAACGGCTCTGTGTAGTTAATGCTGCTCAATATGAAAGCACGCAGGTGATGGAGATTTACCGCTGATTACAGAACCGGCTTTCTAACAAGATGCGCGTTAAATATCGCATGCGATTAATCGTGAAGCCCTAGTCTAAACAGATGCATTCAAACAGCCGTTCATTCAAATTAAAATGTTTATTGCACCAAATATTAATCTTGCTGTGAATGAAGCACAAGTCTCAGGAGACTGACTGATTTTATGGGAACCAGACCTTCTAACAGCAGACTTTAACAACTGGCGATTAACTGTTTTGTTTAGAAGGCGGGACTAGAGCTGCCACATTGTACATTGCAGTTTCTCCCATTCATTCAATAAATAATGCTTTTACTTTTAATTTAATTAATGTTAAGGTTATAATTATTCAGTGCAAGAGCTTCACCGTAATTGGTCTGGTTATGATTTGCATCTGTTTAGTGTGTGTTTGGCAGTGGGCTGTTCTGTAGCTTCCTAACAATAGGCTGAATTTGGTTGCAGGTCCCTTTGGGTTCACTTTTCTTCATTGCCTTTCAAAAGCCAGAACATAAAAGAACCGGCGCAGCATCCAACAGTCATAACTCAAACTCACAATAAACAAAAAGCTCAAATGCCGGTGTTATAAGTATATGGCATATAAACGTTCTCTCTGTCTGTCCGTGGCCAGGACCCTGCAGAGGGAGTATGAACAGTTGCACCAGCAGCACGGTCAGCCCAGCATGGGGGCCGCAGCTGTTAGCGGGGCCCCTGAGGAAGCTGACCTGTTAGCTGAAGCTAAACTCCTGCGACAGCACAAGGGACGGCTGGAGGCCCGCATGCAGATACTGGAGGACCATAACAAACAGCTGGAATCACAGCTCTACCGACTACGCCAGCTGCTGCATCAGGTATCACACTTGCTAGTGAACTGCCTACCTAGACGGCATTTTAATAGGTGCTAGGCAGCACAATTCTGCCTACTAAAAGCTGATATGCACTACATGACTTTGCCCCGTTTTTCAGTAAGGAGGAGTAGACACTACACTCTAAAAAATGCTGGGTTTAATACAACCCAGTGCTGGGTAAAATAGGGACAAACCCAGCAATTGGGTTGTTTTGTCCCAGTGGTTGGGTTACTACCCAGAAGGTTGGGTTAAACATTTAACCCAACCGCTGGGTCAAAACAACCCAATTGCTGGGTTTGTCCCTATTTTACCCAGCACTGGGTTGTATTTAACCCAGCATTTTTTAGAGTGTAGTTGCCAAAATTAGAGCTGGTCTGCAGATTTTAGGCACTCGGGTTGATAGATTTATGCAGAAAAATGCAACAAGGCGTGTTTCTGCATGAGTTTGTTGTGTTTGGGATGGCTTGAAAGACTGGTGCTCCTTAGTTGTTTAGTGAATGATGCCAAGTTTTTCCTCTGTAACCATTTACGAAGTGGATGATGCCTAGTGTTTTAAAATCTGTTCAGTTTAAGTAGTGTATTCCAGCCTTCAGATATTTAGTTATGGCCAAATTCTTAGCCAGATGAAAAATGGCAGATATATTGTTTATGAATATTTTAATATACTCATTCTCTACTCATATCACGCAAATCAGCGAAAATGATTAAAAACGCTGTATTATTACCAATTGGTGTGCGTATGAACGGCCAAAACTGTGAGTGTGAATGAGTAAATCGTGAGGTCGTTTTCATTTTTGGGTGAACTATCCCTTTAAATCAGGGATTAGGCAACGTTGGTTCAAGAGTGCCAATGTCCTGCAGAGTTTAGCACCAACCCTGAAAAAACTCACCTGCCTGTAAGTAACCGTAGTAATCCTGAAGAACTTGATTAGATTTTACTGTTAGTGATTAACTTTGATTAACTTTACTGTTAGTGTTATCTGTATGCACCAAGGGTCTGAGAGTAATGCAATTTCAATTCTATGTGTGTATGTGCTGTACATGTGGAAGAATTGACAATAAAGCAGACTTGACTTGACTAGATTGTTCAGGTGTGTTTGATTAGGGTTGGAGCTAATTGTGTGTTCAAGTCATGTCGGATAGATCGTATTTACGAGTTGAACGCACATTAACGCCACCACAAAGTCGTTATTATGAGTGGGAAACTCGAAGTTTTCTTTAAGCCCCGAGTTTCCGAGTTGGGGGCATGTCAGCAAAAAAAAAACGTGTCGGATGCAATGGACGCAGCCAAAGACTATACATATGCAGCGCATGTATTGACAGTAAATTTGTTGAAATTAATCAAATCATTATTTTTTTGTAATGTACTATATAAGCTACATAAGTTAGTGTTTTAGCACTTCCGGTTCCATCATCCTAAAGTTGATGGGTTTTTTTTGGTTAAATGCCTGAAATAAGGTATTTGGTAAACACAAGGTTGGCCAACAAAAAATGTCACCCCCGCAGCGCTCTATTGGAACAGAGCTTGAATCTTGTATAGCCTTTTGATTATTGGAACTAAAGCCTAGCATCTTATTCTGGCCAAGAACTGTCCTCTTAGGCAGTCCTATTTTTTGAATATGCATCAGCCTGTTCCTGAACCGTCCCGAGTGTGAAGCTGAGACTAACATTCACCTGGCTCAGCTACCTCGCTGTATAAACTGCTATTGTTCCATCCTTCAATGGGTTTCATGGTCTAACGGGCAATGCCAGGGAGTCCAACGGCCGCCAATAGCGTCGTGAATCAAGCACAGGAGTTCAATGAGCCCTGATTTAGAGTAACAGTAATTTATTGGGTCTCCTGAGGGCCTGACTTAGCCAGATGGTCTTGTCAAAGGCTCTTAGCTAAATAAACACAATATAACTCGATATCCAAGAAGGCAAACAAGACTGTCATTCCAGTCTGACATTTCAGGCACCATGCTTTCCACCTACAGGAGGCAGTAATGACTGAAACACTGGAAGCACTAATGCATTTTTCAATATTTGATATTGTGTTGCAGGTGTATCACTGTTAGTTAGGGTTAAGTTGATTTTAAACGATGCCTATCTCTCTTTCTAGCCTGAGTTAAATGGCTCGTCCTCTTCTGGCTCTCTCCATCAGGATACAGCAGGACAGGCCGAGCTCACAGGTATAGATACACACAGACACAACGCTGGGTGATTATACTGAGGGCTCTGATTGACTTCTTTATGTAATAATCTGTTGAGTGTATTCTGTGTGTGTCCTCAGATGAGTTTCTCCATCAGTGTGCTAACAGTAACTCTGATCTGGCTGAGGTTGTGGAACAGATTAACCACAGTTTTCTTGCATGCTCTCGTAAGTTTAACGCTCTGACTTTCCCGCTCTCAATCTATCTCTCAGCATGCCGGCTAATACTCGGCTGTCTTCTGGGTTTTTGACCTGCTTCCTTCCTTATTTCCCAGTGTGCAGTGAAGTCTTTGGCTGCATCCCAGTAGAGCGCAACAGTTGGGGTCTGGAAGTAAAATCCCATTCAATTTGCTTCATAGATAAAGCATTTTTGAGTGAACAAAGAAATTTTCGCCAAGTAGTTTAAATGCAAAATTTCCAGTGAGATACTACACTACCCATAATCCTGAAGAGAGATCCACCAATCAAAAGTCACCATCGGCTCAGAAATGGAAATTGCTCAACAGAGACCATGCAATTGCCAGCATTCCGGATAACATAATTAAATATTGTATACTTTAGAAAATTGTACATTAAACTTACCATGTAATATTTATATGCATTTTTTATTTTATATATTGATATTTTGAATTAGCTTTTATATTTATATTTTCAGTTTTCAATTTTATGTGCTTTGTTTTAACATTTCTATTTAGCTCTATTTTACTTTTAGTAATTTTAGTACCTCAAGTTTTTCATCTCAAATTTCTATTTTATTTCAGCTTCATTTCTGAAGTTTTAGTTAACAATAACAACAGAGGTTGCATGTTGCAGATTTGACTGCATAATTCGCAATGTTTCATGCATTTTCTTCATTGCATTTTGGGAGACAAAACAGCTTCTACCAGCTTAAGGTAGTTCACTAGTCTTGTTTAAACAGGTATAGTTTGTTCCGCAGTCTGACAAATACTCAAAACCCCTCTAAAACCATCCAACCAGACCCATACGACCACTACCTTAGGCTGGATTTATCTTGGAAGTAGTTGTTTTTTCAAACTGTTTTATTTTTTGAATGCCTATGAAGAAAATGAATGAGAAAAATACTTCCAGAACCACGCTTGCTGAAAAAGTTAACATTCAAAGTTGCTCTACTCTACTACATACTAAAAGTATGTACTTCACCAGTACATACTTTAAGTACACTTACAAGTAAGCTATAACTGAAATATACTAACATGCCATTGTTGGTGCACTGTTTGCATCTTTGCATTAGCATAGCTGCAATCAATTTGACATCACATTTAGGTAAAGTGTCATGAAACTCTTCATTTCAGCACATCAGTTCTCAGAACAGTGAAAAGAGTAGGAGTGGAGGGAGGAGAGAATACAACAGTAGTGTCTGATCCACGCAGTTTTATTTTGCTTTAATGGCATCAAAGGTTCTCATAAATGAATGCTTCTATTCATAATTGCACTCAACAAAATGCCCTGTATTATGCAAGTTCACAGTGCATTACACAAATACACGCAGCTCATTTTATATCTATTATTTAATGCACTAATAAATGCAAGCTGTTTTCATTTGCATCAAAAAAGTGAATGTGCATTTGCATAACTTTAGTTATTCCTTGATGTTGACTCACTGAGTGTTTTGATGGTGTTTGTGTCCATTGCTATCAGATTGTCTCAGTCCACTGCCTAATGAATCTAGAAACTCTCACTTGATAACTGCTCATTGCACTCAAACATTTCAAAGCTGCTGGTTGATTGAAAGCCTGTCGCTCCATCAGCATCACAGTGAACAGGCTTTCAAGTGTTTCTGTAAGGTATCAACTCACTGAAGTGCCTGCTGAGCATTTGAAGCGCTCGTCTCAGGACAAATGTGACATGATGTCATGAATAATTATGAGGCTCTGCTGACGCTTTCGTGCAATGTAACGTGACGTTTTCGAACCAGAAAATAACCTAATAACAGATTGACTCTAATATCGTCTTCCTTCATGTATCTCATCTGTTTTATTGTTTCATTACTCAAATTCTTTTTGCAACAAGTCGAAACAGACTCAGGTATGAAATTAACACCTGCCACCATCCGAATGCAGGTATTTTTTGTGCAGTGATGGGCAATTTTGCTGATCGACTAGCCATTGTGACAGGCGACCTGTAAGATGTCTCAAATTGACAGTTGACAAACAATGTATTATGCAGAAGCAGCCATGCGTGCTTGAAGATGCCATCCAATCATGTGATGCATTGCACTGTATTACAGACCAGCCCTAGTATTTAGGATGCAAATTGGTTTCGCACCTTCTGTCTTATTCATATTTTCTTTCACTTACCAATCGATGATTTTGCCCTACAAGAATAGAAATCCTTTACAATCTCAGAAATTTGATTCAGATGGCAGTATTATAGTGTACACTGGGTTTTGGCTACTGTATCATCTGCCAGATCCAGCACTCTTCTGCCTTTGAGAACGCCCCCATTCCTGCCGTCTGAGAGCTTTGATTGTGAATTGTGTTTGTAATCGCTGTTGTTTGAAAGAAAATCGCATAGCGAAGCCTTTAGAGACTCCATTTTATGGAATGGCTCGACTTAAACGAGTGTTTTTATTACCTAGAAGTTACTGATAAGATTGAACTGTTATTGTTGAACTTAATTTTGAATTCCGCCCAGACTTTGGCTTGCATTGTTAGCTAGAAACTCGGTAAAATATTGATCTTGGCACATTGTAATTTCACTGCATTGGGCCCTTGTGTGCGACGAGCTTCGGTCTGGGAGAAGATATGGGGCCATTTCCATGTTCTTTGTTTGATGGGAGAGTTTTAATGAAGGCACAGGTGATATGAGTGTTCGGAGCCGTCTCTCTCTTGTTTGCTGTCGTCTCCCTGTAGAGTTCATTAAAGCGCTTCGCTCAGTGTTCAGAAGAGCAGTCCCTTGAGTCTGAGCTTGAACGCTGTGAATTAAAAGTTTGGCCATTGTAGAGAGTCTGCATGTGTTGTTCTTGTCAGGACTGTCTTGGTTAGGATAACTGTTATTTTGTCCTAATTGTGTCTCTCTTTGTCTTTCCCTTCTGGGTCCTGTAGCGTCAAGTGTGTCCTCAAGGCCCAAGGTAAGTCTCACCACATGTAACAGTAAAAACACTCCGCAGTAATTCATACTGACCACAAAGTGAAAAGAAAAACCTGCGACACCATTTGACCAACAATCCCCACCTGTTTTCTTATCCAATCCCCAACTGAGTCTCTGAAAGCATAGGTCATTTTTGTTTGCACCAGCTTAGACGGAAACATTATCAATCATGTTTCTGTTACGGCGAAATTAATTTTTTGTTTTTTTTAGTTTGTTTTTACAAGCCATCGCTGGATGTAAACATCTTAATGATGAGCTTGTATGAGAAGATCCATCACAGCCGATAGATTGGCATTAGACTCTTAAAAATAAAGATTCTAAACTGCCATTGAAGAACCTTTTTGGGTTCCCTAAAGGACCTTTGAGTGAATGGTTCTTAAAAGAATCGTTATTTGTTTTGGTGTGAAGAACATTTCATAATCTAAAGTACCTTGTTCAGCTGTAAAAAACTTTTTGTCCAATGGAAAGTTTCCATGGATGATAAAGGTTCTTTATGGAGCCACTGATGCCAATAAAGAATCTTTATTTTTAAGAGTGCATTCAGGAAAGTTTTCATTCAAAAATTGGAACTAAATTGTTTTCATTAGGTTTGGTTCCTTTAACAGTTCTGAAATGCTATTACATTAAGACTCACAAAACAGCCTACAACTCATGACGTATCTGAATATAAAAAAATATTCACTCACTGAATTAGTAGTTACTTACTCAAGGCATTACTTTAAAAAATGCCTACATTAAAATGAACTGTTAATGTGTTTTGCAATCCAATGGAATCCAAATTGTGACTGTGTAATGTCATAGAGTGCTGCAGGAATGAGTCGTAAAACCCAAAAACCAGTTAGCTTTTTTTGAATTCTGCTTCAATCATCTTAAAGTCAATGTCAATGGGTTTTAAATGGTTTTTGGTTAAAGGCCTGAAATATGGTCTATGGTTAACAAACTCAAGATATTTTCACATTGTGGCTAAATGAGACTACAGAGGTTGTCGGGGACATTTAACATCATCACGCCGAATAAATAAACTCATCTGTTGACTAGTCTGCTTTTACATCCTTCGTGTGTTTATACTCTCACTCTTGCACACAATTATAACTCAAACTTTCCAACTTTTACATTTTAAATAAAGTGATTTCGGAAGCTTAGTGATGTTGAAGTCATAAGATCATGGTGTAGTTTGTTTATCCACCTTATTGTTCAACGCGGAAGTGAGCCTATGGGTGAGACTTCCTGTTCATTAGCCGCTATAGTGAAATAACGAGAAAAATAACAACGTGCAGTAAACGGTAAAACTGTTTGCACTACAAACCAGTGTGTTCATAATTAAGATAATGCACTAAAATAATATGGTAAGGCACGCCAATTTGCAATATCAAGCAGCACAACGGAAGCTATAGCCATAAAATTTACAAATGGCCACGCCCATTTTTACAGGAAGAATAAGGTGGATAGCCTACATTTGATTTGTAGATTTGTTGATTTTCGTCCTTGGCTCATGTATTATAGACACTTAAGGCCAATTCACACCGCACCGACAAACGCCAACAGACTAGTCTGTCGGAGTTTGTTGGATCAGTGTGTTACCCCTGTTGGCGTTGGTTGGAGTTTGTTTACACCCGACTGAACGTGCTTAATCTGCGTTTGTTGGGTCGTGGAATGTCTGAGCAGTGTGAAATGATTTTCCAACAAACGACAACAAACTCTGACATAATCTGATGTGGCCAGAACCGTTGCCATGACGATGCACATATTTCACTCAAAGCGAGCTTCAACCACAGCCTCTTTCGTTTTATTCGCCATCTTTCAGGCGAAGAATGGCATGCAAATACATTAATAACAGTAAAATTTTGATTGTGGCTACAGGATCATCCATTTCTTCCCCAGTCAGACTTCCCCGATGTTACACCATCTACACCGGACGCGAGCGGCGCGGTGCGACAAAATACAATGAGGTTCTATTGATTATAATCAGTGTCTACACTGGATGTGGCGCAATGCGACAACTGTTGCGTCCGGTGTAGACACACGGTGTTACTTGACTCTCTTTGACTCAAAGTTTGTTTGGGCAGTGTGAACATGACAGTTATTTTTCATGAAATTCTAAATCCAACAGCCAACTTGAGCCAACTTGTTTGTTGGTGTTTGTCTGTGCGGTGTGAATTGGCCTTTACACAATATATGAATGTTTGTGTCCAGGTGATGTGAAGGTTTTCAGCAGAACATCCCTTTGGAGAGAAGAAATCTCGCAGACGTGAAGAGCAGTGTCTAACTCGACATGACAAGAAGATTCCCATTCCAGATTTGCAGATTCCCGGCTGTTCCCTCGACAGAGGTGTTTGTCCTCGAACCCAAAGACTCTGGAACAGGACCACACAGTTCATTCAATGACTATTACTACTGCGTCTGTCTGTACTATGCAACTGTACATTTGATCAACACGTGAGGTGTATCTGCCCATTGTTTTAATACTCGGATGATTATTTAGGGTTATGGGGGCCATTTATCGTGTAACCTGTATGCTTTTATTTCTATGTTCACCAAGGAACCACACTGCTACCACACGCAGCTCACATCAGTTGCTGTTCAAATCGGCACGTTGTCTTTCTACAGACGTAGCTATTAGTTTAGTCGGAAAACGTCGTAAACATCAGTGGATATGAAGACAAATCGGTCTTGTAATGTTAAACTGTTAACGCATGTTGCCCCCGGCATTGTTCTGTTCAAGTTTTCGCCTGTTTTGACAGTGTTTGCCGTGAACTCTCCCTTTAAAGCATTGTTTCGACAGTTTGTGCCGCTGGCAGCAGCGCATCCGAACCCTCACTGCATTTCTAGAGCGCACGCACAGATGATGTACTACACAATATTCGAATGCGTCAAAAACACCCTTTTGTGCCTATAAAGCATCCATTCCAGGAGAGATGAGTGGCTGAGAGATGCTGTATTTCTCAAAGTCATGTAGAGAGATTATATTATAAAAAGACAAATATAGGAAATGTGGATTTTTAGGACGTTTGGCCCAAGATGATTTATCTTTGTGTAGTATAGTTTTCTAAATAAATTACAAAAAATAAATAAAATTAGAGAAAGCCATGATTGCCTTGCTACCTCAGACATGATCAATCATTCATTGGTTTGTGCATTGGTTTGACTGTCGATTGATTTCACGCTCCGTTTCCAAAAACAAAGGAAATCACCCCAATGGTCTTTCCATAAAGTTGCACTTGCTACGCGAGTAACTACATTGTGCTTTTCCCTTGATTTCTCAGCAGTCCTTTGATTTTTCTACATGGTGTATTTGTGTTGTGCTACCTTCAGTGAAGTGTTAGATTTTAACATTACTGTAACACCTGCGAAACATTGTTCTGAAGTTGATTCTAGTGAAGTCATCGTCACCGACGCTGTGCTGTTCTGACCCGAGATAGATCGAGAAGACCCAACACACTACATGTAATGAGGTTCCATATGTTTTATTCAAAATAAAGTTTTTATAATGAGTGTATTCTTCTGCTTTTTGTGAGCCTTTGTTTTAATCGCATTGTCTTATTACACTAAGGGTAAAAAAGTTATAATGAAAAAGCCTAGTTCACCCAAATATTAAAGCTTTTCCATGTCGTTCCAAATTAGGCCAATTTTTTTCAATTTTATCGTTTAATTCAAATTTAATGTTTTTGCCATGATTTTTTTTATTTTATTGTTTAATTCAAATGTAATGTTTTTCCATGATTTTTTTTTTAATCAAGAAATTGCGATTTTCTAAGTATTACCTAACGTTACAATTAGATACATTGACAATATGCTAATGATTACAGTTGATCCGATGACCACGCACGGGATGAACCGCTCACGTTTATTTGCAAAAACCGGTGTTGTGCCCAATTCTGACCCCTGCCAGATTATTGGTATTGGTAGGTTTAGGGTTAGGTGTGGGGTAGGGGTTAGGATTAGGCAATCAGATAGCGATTTCAACGAGAGGGGTGATAATTTGGCAAGGGGTCGAAAATGGGCACAACACCTGTAACTCAGTTTTTTTTTAACAGTTCTTTTTTATTATGTTATCGTTTTTATTGTGTTAGTTATCTGTATTTTTTAGTTAACCTATTTTTTAACCTAATCAAAATAACCCAACTGCAGTTTGATTGATATTAATTGGAATGCACAATGAAAAAACATCATTTTTGAAAATTGTTAAAAACTGAGTTATCTGTTTTTGCAAATGAACTCTTCATATAGCTATATCGCTAGTGCTATTCACACAGAACACGCTTTTTGCGTCGAAGTGATTCGTTTTACATTTACACCATGTTGACAACGTCCTGATATGTGGTGAACTTGGAATAGAACTTTCTTTAACTAGATGGATAATAAAGACCTTGAATCATGTTGTAGTTACATTTTTAAGTTGACTAGTTAAAAAAAATCGAAATCAAGAATCGGTCAAACATTCTGAAAAGAATTGATATTTTATATTTTGCCATATCGCCCAGCCCTATTCCAAACCTTTTTTTTTCCTTTCTTTGGAACACAAAAGAAGATATTGCTTAGATTGTTCATGTTTCTCTTTTTCATACAGTCAAAGTTAATACAGTCAAGCTCCGAAAATGAAATACAAGTAGTCAGTGAGACCTGTATGTTATATTCCAAGATCCTTAAATGAAGTTGAGCACACTATGAAACAATTTAGTGAAATTATGTTTGCAATATGAGAATCTGGCCAAGCAAACTACAATTTACAACACAGCAGTGAATTTAAATAAATAAATAAAGGAGTAAATTGTTGGAACCTAAAATATTAATTTCAAAGTATTTTTAGTCCAAATGAAATCAAAATTGAACCCTTTCAACTCCAGTACGTTATTTTACACAACTTCAAAAAAATGTTTTATATTAAAAGCAGTTTGTGGTTGTCAAAGTATATTTCTACATGTCAGGTAAAAGTGTTTCATGTCAAGAATATTAGCCATGCATGAATTATTAAATGAAGCGAAAGACGGGCATAGAGGAGGAACAATAATGTACAGTATGTGGAAAATAATGTGTTTTTTTAACCTTAAACCGCATAAACACATTTAATTACATCAAATACACAAAATAATTTTCTTTTTAGCAACCACATATGAACGCTTTAAATGGCTGCTGTAGGGTAAATGTCAGTGGCTCTACTAATAGTACCAGTGCGCTTTGCCTCCAAAGGCAGGACATACTATTAGACTGGTGAATTGAAAAGCTGGAGGAGAGTGAGCACTTGCAAACACAAGCCCACCATTCAAAGAAAATGATTTTTTTTTTCTTACAAATGTAGGGAAGGAAAACAAGCTTCCACAGGCTCAAAGGAGCAATATTTCATATTTCACTATAACCTTGTTTGCAATGTGAATGTAAAAAGTGGCACAGTTTACCCATCTTGACTAGATTAATGTTAGTCTGAGGGGCTGCTGTAGCACCTCATATTAACCTGCTCTATCACAAGCTTCAGCCTGCCTCAGATGAGCCTCAACTGAAACAGGAAGATTTTCACGATGCTTCATTTTGAACCACTTTCCTCCAAACACCTGATCCTCAGAATATCCTCACTCACTGATGGCACTTCAGGCCAGAAATATTTAAGTGGGTGGATCTACATAAAGCAGGGTTGGCAAAATGTATAGCGTATGAAAACTGTCTGTCAAATTGCCAACAGAAAATACAGCACAAAGGTTCAATGCACAATGCTTGTACATGAATACATGAATGTTAATTTCAACGTTTACTAATACATTATTAAGATTAAAAGTTCTATCTATCATGATCAAGTGTCTCTGTCAGTTCACGTTCAAAGGGGAGTAAACATCAAGTGGAGAACAATCTCTAGCACAATGTTTATGTGTTTCTTTGCACAAAGGACGCACTTATTTAGTGGATCAAACCCTGCACCTAAGCTAATATGATGATTTAAATGATGTGTACCAAGAACATTTCCTCCACATCATAACACCACCAGCAGCAGCCTGAACCACTGATGTAAGGCAGGATGGATCCATGCTTTCATGTTATTTACACACATGTTGTGCGTTCAGAGATGCTCTTCTGCATTTTTGCTAATCACTTCCCAGAAATGAAGCAGGGGCATCGAGCCCCAGTACTAATGAAAAGTGACATGAATGAACATAAGAAGGTTCGGTGCTATCTAGACCCCGGCATTATCATCCATGCTTTCAAATAAAGTCAATAGTACGCAGTAATATTTAATGGTTGTTTGTTTTTGTGATTCATGATTTGATTTAAACATCACCAGGCACTAAAAAAACTTCTGCTTCACAATTACAGTACAAAGATGGACATCTTCATTGTGGAAGAAAGTCCTGGGGTGTTTTTACTCCTGAAATGAATTCATCTCTGAGGGTGTGTTTGCATTATACTGTAAGCAGAGAGAGAGGAAATGAGCTTGAACTAAGAGAGAACGAGAGAGAGAGGGAAACTAATTAGTGGCAAAGCCTGTTTCCTCCCCTTCTCTGTACGGTCCAGAAGTTCCCGGAAGAATTAGAGATATTACTGTGGTGTTAGTCTTCAGTAAATCACGCTTGTCCCTCTGTACAGGGTTTGATGTTATCATTAGTTGTTGGAAGCGGGAAGCAGATTCATCTTGGTCATCTCGGGCGCTGTCAGAAAGCGGCCGTCTGACCTCAGCAGTGCTGCTACCCATCTATTAGTCTCACTGCTGGGCGACTTTACAGCTTCATTTTTCTTCTGACATTATAAGCAACTTTCAGAGCCTGGAGTTTGTTGGCAAAACTCAAAGCTTGATTTTCAATTTGGCATGTTTATTTAGACAATATTTCTCAGTGTTGCATGCCATTACATCATCTTTATGCGCCTAAAACATTAAAATGACATCTGTGATAAATGTTGCCGTAAACCGCTTAAAGGGGTCATATGATGCGATTTCAATTTTTCCTTTCTCTTTGGAGTGTTACAAGCTCTTGGTGCATAAAGAAGACATGTAAAGTTGCAAAGACTAAAGTCTCAAATCCAAAGTACTTTGTTTGGTCTTCCAAAAGAGGACGATATCCGCTTCGTCATGCCTAGAGCTGATCCGTGCTGGTCGTTGAGGGAATACATCAACTTTCACCGTGGACGAAGTGGAATCCAGCCGGGGGTCCGTCACATGTGGTTGCCGCTCATTCGTCGGATCCGCCGGGTGCGCCGTTCTCGACCCCGCCGCCTCAGCTCACTCTAGCCCGGCCTCAGCTCACGCTGAGCCGGGGCTTCCGCTCACGCTAGCCCGCAAATAATGTTCTTTTTAGCAGCATCATATGACCCCTTTAAAAAAACGATTTAGTCGGAAAAAAATTGTCATGTACTCAACCTCATGTTGTTCCAAAAAAGTAAATAATGAATAAAGACAAAGCAGAATAAACAACGTTGTCTCTGAGCGACACAATAGTAGTGTTCTTGAATGAAACAAGGCTTTTGAACAAATCAGATGGGTGAAAGATTCAATGACTCACTCATACAGTTGCTTAATTCAATCCTGAATGACTCGTCCTGCATCCCAATGCACATAGTATCCATCCTAAATATTTAGTGAGATTAGAAAAAGCCCCAAAGCATAAATCAATTTTCTAAATGTTTGTTGTCGTCAAGTTTTTTCAACATAAAGATTTTTTTTCGAATTTGCCAGCTCTTGTGTGTCCAGGTAACTTTTAAACACCAGAAGCGCGTTTGACAAGCGGTTGCAAGGAAATAATACCTGCTTGTAAAAGCTAACAAACATATCCTATATCTGAGGCTAAATCACTAAACATTGAGAATGCACCAGTATTATATTTTTGCACATATTACACATTTTTACCAGCTGATAACCACTTCCTTTGATTCAATGTCTCTCAACTTGACGCTCACATAAACCATTCACAGTTTGATGCATATGCTGCATGCTTTTATTTTTCATTTTCATTTTAGTGATATAAAATACAATTCAAAGTTTAGAATCACATTTTAAATTAAATCTATGCATGTAGCGATTAGAATTTCAATTCTAAATCGAGATTCCAAAAGATTTCCACCACTACATAGTATGCTGAAAAGTGTATGCCAAAAGTCTGCGGATATTCTGCTATATTTTTGAAGTGTGGATCCATGCACACTGGTTAATGGAACCCATTTTAATCAGTAGGTGCATCCCAATTTGTGCACTATTGCGTGGCATTTTGTAGTATAAACAGTGAAAGTAGTGCAGTCACATTGAAAATTCCAAATTGAAAAAGAACCTCTTTAAATTCCCGGATGATGCACTTAATTAACAAAGTCTGGAATGTTGCACACTTCATGCATTTAAATGTCACAAACTTTAATTACATAGTGGAGGGAGGTCCTATCAGTCTCTGATTATAAATGAAAGAATAACCTTATAAAATCCATACACTACAGTTGAGTACATGGTGCATAAGTAAATAGAGAATAGCACGTTATTGGAGACACAACTAGTGATTGTGTCTACACTGGATGGATATTATATACCACAAAAAGTCATTCATATTTGATAACAGAATTTTTTTTAGGATGCATTGCTGAATCATGTGCAACAAGAAACAGTCATTTAAAAAATATATAGGGTTAATTTTCATTCCATTAGGTTTTTAAGTAGAACTAATCGGAGCACAATCTCTGTTAATATAAAATGCTCTGGTCCAACAGTCAGGAATTATAATTATGATTCGCTCATACTTACAGCATTTATTAAACCCATATAATCGTGTTATTGGTGAACAGGTCATTGATCATGTTGTGTGCTGTTGCTCGGGTCCTGACTGATTTCAGCATTGCTGTTGTATCTGTGTGTGTGGGCAGCTTTGGCAGTGAGGCTGCATGCTGCGCTCTCATATCTCAGCTTGCTGCTCTTTAATAATGCATATACAGCATTCATTTAAAACTAGCATGACATATCTCCACCCAGGCCCCTTGACAATCTCATACACATTCTCTCGGTTTCTGAAACCGGAGGGCATAGGGGAGCATCTGCTAGTGAGGATGAAATCTAGACCTTGAGCAAAATGTGGCATAGCGGGTGACTGAAGTTACTGATGAGTGACCCCTCAGCTCTTTAATATTCAATAACTCTAATCGGTGTCTCTGCTTAACATAAGTGAACTACAGGCTACAGCGATACACTGCTCATTGTAGTGTAACCCACCAGAAAATAAAGAACAGTGGCTGGTAATGTTACTGATTATTATAAAACGAAGAGATGCAGTACTCAATGCTTAGATGGTCACTGTCTGTGTTTCAGTTGTGCTAAGATACACAATATAAGTACTAATGTGCAACACTTGTTCACTACTCTATCCGGGTTCCCATTACATATTTGCGCAAAACTTTTGCGATATTTTATAAATGTCAATAAAAAACTATTGCGAAATGACAGCGTTTCCAATAACTGATGTTATGCAACTAAAAATGTATTATTTTCGGTAGCATAGGTTTACGTATATTGAGGCCACCACCGTAACCATTAATTTCAATTGAAGGAGGCGCAGTCATGTATCTTTAGCAAAGCAGCGAAGAGAGCCGCTTCTGGGACGCTTCTGAAATGTGCTGCGGCATGGCTGGTATAAACATGAGCATTGACTAGAGTGGCCGCAATCAGCTCCGGTGGCCGTGTCGGAGCTGTAATGTGCCGCAGAAGAGTGCAGTGTAAATAAGGGTTTATCCAAGCTTTAATGGCAAGGAAAGCCCCTATACAAGCATGTGACTTTTATGTGTGCCAGGAGACCTGTAAATGCGGAAAAGCCGTTTCCATTGCAGTTTTGCGAAGTATTCTTTTTTCGGAATTGCCTGAAAAACCACCTCATGTGAGCTCAAAAACTTTTTTGCAATATATGGGAGTTTTTGCAGAATTGACGTGTTTCCATTGGGCGTATTTGCAATTCGCAATTTCAATTTGCGCAATTTGAAGGGTAATGGAAACACTGCTTGTGTGTGACTTCACAGTACACTCTTAAAAATAAAGGTGCTTCACGATGCCATAGAAGAACCTTTTTGTCTAAATGGTTCCATAAAGAACCTTTAACATCTGAAGAACCTTTCTGTTTCACAAAAGGTTCTTTGTGGCGAAAGAAGGTTCTTCAGATTATAAAAAGGTAAGAAAGAGATGGTTCTTTAAAGAACCTTTGACTGAATGGTTCTTTGTGGAACCAAAAATGGTTCTTCTATGGCATCGCTTGAAGAACCTTTTGAAGCACCGTTATTTTTAAGAGTGTACCAATAAAGACCAACTAACAGAAACTATAGTATAAAACAGAAATTGCAATTGTTTTAAATTCTTCCCCATGATTAAGGAGTGAAGCGATTCTATGGAATCATTTTTGTGTCTTTATTATTCAATCAAACATTCTATGTTTGAGAGTAGAACTAATTATTTTGTAATAAGAAAACAAAAGACTGCAAAAAAAGTCTTCTAAAGGCTCAAACATAAAGAAATTGATAACAAAATTATTTGCTGTGCGTATAAATCTTTGAAAATCTTTATTTTTCTTTGTGCACTTCAAACACGTTTCATCGCGAAACCACAAATGTGGCTCTCTTTTCTGCCGTCTTTTTTTGCGGGTCTAAAACTTTTGTTTGCGAGTTGAAAAGTTTTGCTTGCGAGTTAAAGGGGTCATATGATGCAATTTCAATTTTTCCTTTCTCTTTGGAGTGTTACAAGCTCTTGGTGCATAAAGAAGATCTGTAAAGTTGCAAAGACTAAAGTCTCAAATCCAAAGAGATATTCTTTATAAAAGTTAAG
>NW_015546014.1:86811-87391 GCF_001515605.1 Sinocyclocheilus anshuiensis | reverse complement strand
ATAATGTGTTTTTTGAACCTTAAACCGCATAAACACATTTCATTACACCAAATACACAAAACAATGTTCTTTTTAGCAACATCATATGACCCCTTTAAGCTGTGTCTCAGTGGGCGGTCTCTACCCACCAGGATGAAAGGCCTTTTTCTGTTGGTCACTCTCGATTGAAGTCACAGGTTGACCACGCCCACTATGTTTTCCCGGAATCCCCGCCACTGCTGCCGCAGTCTGACAGAAGAGCGAGCGAGGTTCAATCGACAGTGACCAATAGAAAAAGGCCTTTCATCCTGGTGGGTAGAGACTGCCCACTGAGAGACAGCTTCACTCGCAAACAAAAGGTTTAGACCCGCAAAAAAAGACGGCAGAAAAGAGAGCCACATTTGTGGTTTCGTGATGAAAAGTGTTTGAAGTGCACAAAGAAAAATACGATTTTTCAAAGATTTACACGCACTGCGAATTATTTTGTTTTCAATTTCTTTATTTTTGAGCCTTAAGAATAATTTTTTTGCAAACTTATATTTTTTAATTACAAAATAATTAGTTTCCGTAAAATAGTTTGTCAATAATGCAAGAAGACCAT
>NW_015546014.1:70561-86387 GCF_001515605.1 Sinocyclocheilus anshuiensis | reverse complement strand
AAGGCGGGGCATAGAGGAGAAACAATAATGTTCAGTATGTGGAAAATAATGTTTTTTGAACCTTAAACCGCATAAACACATTTCATTACACCAAATACACAAAACAATGTTCTTTTTAGCAACATCATATGACCCCTTTAAGCTGTGTCTCAGTGGGCGGTCTCTACCCACCAGGATGAAAGGCCTTTTTCTGTTGGTCACTCTCGATTGAAGTCACAGGTTGACCACGCCCACTATGTTTTCCCGGAATCCCCGCCACTGCTGCCGCAGTCTGACAGAAGAGCGAGCGAGGTTCAATCGACAGTGACCAATAGAAAAAGGCCTTTCATCCTGGTGGGTAGAGACTGCCCACTGAGAGACAGCTTCACTCGCAAACAAAAGGTTTAGACCCGCAAAAAAAGACGGCAGAAAAGAGAGCCACATTTGTGGTTTCGCGATGAAACGTGTTTGAAGTGCACAAAGAAAAATAAAGATTTTCAAAGATTTATACGCACTGCAAATAATTTTGTTATCAATTTCTTTATTTTTGAGCCTTTAGAAGACTTTTTTTTTGCAGTCTTTTATTTTTTAATTACAAAATAATTAGTTTTACTCTCAAACATAGAATGTTTGATTGAATAATAAAGACAAAAAATAATTCCATACGATTCTCAAACGTGTGAGTTTTAGAAGGCGGTCTATACAAAAAGTATCCATTAATAATTAATTATCTTACTTGTCCAACAGAGAAGCAACTTGGGATTTTCTCAGTCATAAAATCTTTCCACCTCGTATATGACATAGCAATGTTTATGTTTGTTTTTGTCGCTCTCGGTCTTCTGGATTCAGATGTTTTTTGCTTCTTCGGCCATACAGGTATTGATTCTCCCATTACCTCTGCTTGTAAAACACAATTTAGTTCTAGTCTAATTTTCATTCTTCATATCAACAAACAACACTACTCTACTAGAGTATCTACAGAGAAGGCAGCTAATGAGAGTGATGATTCTCTCCGACATGTAGTGAAACACCACTGCAGTGCTGCCATGTCTGTGGATTTACAGCAGAATTGGGCTACTTTTACACTGTTGCTGCAGGTTAAGCGATCTTCCCAGAATGCGATTTAAATGGAGGGAAGCTGCAACGGAGGGGAAATTGCAGGAGAAAAACAGGTCTACTTTTTATTAGCAATTGGGCTGTTTTTGTGTCACAGACCAAGCAACTCAAACGCACAAATACACGCAGGGGGCGACCCACATCATATACAATTAAAACACTTTTGTTTATAGAAAACTATAATGAGTGCACCCTTTAAAAATTAACCATGGTTTAAATAAGACACAATAAAAAAAAACTTGCTTATTGTAGTTAAACCATGGTAAACACAAATTAATTATGGTTTTGCTACACTAAACATGGTTACTACACTATTACTATAATAAAATCATGTTTAATTTTCATAAGGAGCAGTCTTAATTTTGTGTGAGTGTATTAAGACTCTTCACAAAAACACAATGGATTTCTTAATGTGTAAAATGCAATGTATCTTTGGCCTTTCTATCACCATCTGTGATTGAAAAATAATATTGCATGTTATTTGTGGAGTAGTTCTTTGCCGTTAAGTGCTTTGCCACTGCTCTTGAATCTGATGATTTGAAGAATCCCCTTGGTTACCATTAATAACAACATGAGAGTGCACTTGCAGTAAGAAGAATGTCCAACGAAACGTAACCTATAACAGGACAAATGTGAGCAGGTGAGGACGTGTTCACATTTGGCAGGTTTGGCTTGATTAAAACAAACTGGTGTGAATGCTCTATTAGTGTGGTTCATTTAATATTGCAATCAGAGATGGAGTTGCTCATTGCCACTATTGGCTTTTGGCTTGCTTAGTTGGGGTAATGTTTGGTAATAGCAAATACATCGGTAAAATTATTATTAGACTGTTTTACCGATGTCCTTATGTAGTAAATCAGCTCAAAAGGGAAATATTTATGACTAATTATAACTGGTTATGATTAATAATAAATATTTAGATTAGATCTTCGAATTAACTGTAGCACGGTTAAACAGGACAAAGGCAAGGCCGAGGGTTAGGGTGTACCCGATTGCTGTGGCAAGGCAAAGTGCCGTGTCGGCAGAGGTCCAGGATCGAGCGACGGGAAAGGTGTTCTGGACAGGCATCCGAGACAGTGCTTGGAGGGATGTGTCGATTGGGGTGATGTCAATCGTCTGGGACCCCCCTTTTTCAATGCTCAGTTCCAATTCAGGTTCCATGTGTGAGGAAATACTTGTTGCCTCTTGTTGACCTGGGTAAGGGTCCGACCCAGTCAATTTGAAGGTCTGACCAAGGAAACGTGACTCCTCTGCGCTGCAGTGGGGCTCTGTGGTTTGGGTTAGCCGGTTGGAATTGGCAGCAGACAAGGCATCCTTTCACGTACTCTGCCACATCTTGCTGCATTCCGGGCCAGTATGCCACTTGTTTAAGTGTCTCCTAAGTGGCTCTTGTGCCGTGGTGTCCCACACATGGTGCGTTGTGAGCATACATCAGCATCACCCCTCTTTGGCACTGTGGCACCACAAGCCTTGGAGTTCTGATGTGGTAGACAACGGAGGTCTTTGATGAGTTCGTTAGGAGTGAGCTGGAAGTTTACTTCTGGTTCTTCTGAAGAAGGAAAAGTCCACAGCGACTAAAGTTACTTGAAGATAAAAACTGCCGGAAAATAAAAACTCAAGAGGAAAATCTTGAGAGTCTTGGAAAAGTGTTGTCTCAAACGAAGAGGGTTTCTGAGCCAGGATTAGTCTGAGCTAATGACTTTTGATGGTTTCTAACCGCACCCACCTTTTGGGTGGAATGGCCAATCAGAGGCATGAATTTTGAGCGGGAGAAACTTTCTTTGTCTCTGTTTATGGCCCATTTGCATGTTTATTGCTGGTCTGGAAGATCGGTGCAGTTTTACCCAAAATATGCTACAAGTAGTAAGATGCATTTCACGATCACATAGTGTAGATTATTGTTTGAGGAATAAAGAGCTGATCATTTTGATACCAAGAACGAAACCTTGATAGTGGGGGGGAACCATTGGCCATTTAGCACCCATATAAGTGTAAAGTCTGTGACCAGGACTGTAATTTATATGCAAATGTCAAAAGTTAAAAGGGTCTCTTAAGCCATAAAACCCAAAGATCATGCATGATTCTACGCAGACGCTACACTTACTACGTTTCTGGGTCTGGCAACATTTCAGTTGCATCGCTATCTAGGTAGGGTCAGAGAGCTCTCGGATTTCATCAGAAATATCTTAATTTGTGCTCTAAAGATGAACGAAGGTCTTGCGGGTTTGAAATGACATGAGGGTGAGTAATTAATGTCAGAATTTTCTTTTGGGTTAACTATCCCTTTATGTCTTAAACTAAACAGCTGTCCAATCAGGTTGTACCTGATCCTTATGCCTTTTGTTTTGTATCTTTAGGTTCTGTGTTTAAAAATGACTGTGAATGCTAAGTGAACTAGGACTAAATGTATAATGTTCTTATTTGTCCATAGAAAAAAAGAACCAAGACAACTGAACTACAAGTGTGAACACATCCTATATCTCGTATTTGTCACTCTGGTTTGGATCTTGTTTTGACTCGGGTTCTGTCACTCCCCTTTTGCAGACTTTCCACAATTCGAGGATTCTTCAAAGGTCAACGAGGATTGCAGTTTAGAACTGTTAGCAAGCTCCTCTCACACACACATCATATAGTAGCCAGACCTTCTTTTTGTTTATGGACATGATGTGACCGGAAGCCTAATGCCCCTTTAAATCCAACCCAACAGCTCAAAACGGTAAACAGTATTGTATGGTTAACAAAATAATTCAGCTAAAGCAAGAACACAGATTTGAACACAGGTTTTTATGTGCTGCTCACTCATAAAAACATAATGACAAATAAAATGCAGCTTTAATATTTGTAATGCAATTAAGTGTGATTGTATTTACAGCGTACTCCACTGCTTAATTATAAAATGAAATTTTGGATGCACTACATCCTGAGCTGTTGTAAAATAAAGCATTTACAGTAACATTGTTATTAATATTTACACAGTAGTTATTTTTATGCTGCTCGGATGTTGTGTTGCTGAACAAGGCACAGTGATACTCTCTCTTACCGAATCAGCGTGTGAATTGCTGTTTTCTTTAGGTTACTAAAGTGTGTGTTTGTTTGTCACTGATGTAAATGGTGAGAACAGTCATTCAATAATCTCCAAATGGCCACTCTGTCCTTCTGCCAGCCTTGTCGATTCTTGACGGTGTTCTTTCATTAAGGATTTGGCAGTACTGTGTGTCTGTGGCCCCTGAAGGCAGGGGAATGAATATGGAACGGGGAGCGTGGAGAGCTTTCTCTGATGCCTCTGAAACTCCAGAATGGCATACTGGGGGAAAGCAGACCTGGCACTGTACTGGTCCTGGCAAACCAACTTTCTTCCTTCATCCCTCATTCTCAGCGCTCTACCCATCCTCTGTTCCTCTTTGATGTGGCGTTTGGCATAGAACAAGGCACGAAGAGCCCAGCTGAGCAACGGATTTATCCTTGATAGGAGAAAATCAAAAGAGAAAAATGAATTACCATCCACCTTGCAGCACTTGTGTCATGGGGTCATACATGTGTTTATGTGCTGGAAATGAAAGGTACGCAGGCAAACAGAGAAGACAGGAGAAGGTGACATCCACAGGATGCTCAGAAGAAATGAAAAGCCTCTTTGATCGAGAGCGACAGCAAGGAGAGCGACAAGCACCTGCTCTTGATCTAGTACAAGTCACAGGAAAGTGCTGTCAGCTGTCCTACAAGTACACCAACCTCTGATTTGACCTGGATGATACAAACACACTTTCTAGTCAAAGTTTTAGAACTGATGTTTATCAAGGCCATTCTTAATGGATTAATTTGCCTAAAAATGAAGAGAAATTTTAACTATTGATTCAGGGTTGTCAGGTCTGCGTAATAAAACAAGCCCAATTGGTACTCAAATTGAGCCCAATCATGGCCAAAATTAGTCCAATTGCATTCTGGGGGAAAATAGGGTTTCGCTTAATTTTTACTCCAAAAACAAAAAAAAAACAAAAAAACAACTCGTAGCAACAGTATAAAACTAAATTGTGAAAAACATGGATTTGGCAACACTGTATTGATTGGTCTTGCTCTTCTCCATGTAATTGCAATGAAGAGATTGAAAGTTCCAGTGGAGACTCAAACTTTCAAGCCTCAAAAAAGATTAAAAGCAACATAACATGTCATGAAAGCAGTCGGTATGCACTGTGTTCCCAAATCTTCTGAACCCATGTTCAACTTTATTCACTGAAAATCTTCCCTTACTGCTGCGACTGGATCTTAAAGGCCTTTTCACACTGACCGTGAACAAGCGAAATGAATATCGGACGCGATGACGCGCTGGAATAAAACAACAGATTCCTATGGATGCTTCCACATAGATTGCGAACATTCACGCACCGAAATTCGAATGTTTTTTTTTTTTAACCAGTCTGACGAATCTTTTCAGTTTCACAAAGCGAAAACACGGGCCGTCCAGTAAGATTTAAGCATTACATCACGTGGCCAGAGCAACTGCTGTTACCCAAAAGGTCGATGCAGTGGCGCTAAAAGCTCAGAAGACTGTATTGAGCACGAGCGTAAAAACACCGAAGTAGAGGACTTTCAACCAACATACAAAGAATATGGATGTCGAGATGTTGTTGTCATTGGTGTCTAAACATAGAAATATATTTATATTTATATTCATACAATATATTTTCTGTATATGTTTTTATGCAGCTCATGGTATTTTTTATAACAATAAAGGATGTTTATGACAAATGACAAGCAGGTAGCGTTCAGTCCATTATAACACACAAAGAGTGCATGTCTGCCAATTATAGAATCCAAATCCATTTTAGATCACAATCAGAAGGCAATATAGAAATCCTGGCCAGGACGCATGGGAAAATGGCACGTATGGTTACCCTATGCTAATTGTACCTCTAATTATATTTTCTTGTAAGCATTATGGATAGTTTGTGTTTCTGATGAAGAACCAAAAGTTAATTATCTTAATTTAATGCGGTATATTGAGCAGTGGACGATGTAAAAGCCTTATACGAGATACATGGGCTACATGAGGAAAAATGCATTGCTGATTGGCGCCACCTAGCTTGCAGGCGTGAATTACCAGAAGGCGTAATCATTTCACACTCGGTGTGAAAGCAATGTTCGTCAGTGATTCGCCTTGCTTCTTCGCATCGCGCTCAGTGTGAAACGGCCTTTAGAGGCAGTGAGAACTGAATTAAATATTTACCTGAAAACTCAAAATACCGGTAATCTTTTTCTAAATTTATCCCTCTCTGACTCTTTTACTGTGCCTTTAAGACTTCTGTATGTAAGTGATGTCAGATATGATTGGTTAGACTCTGCCTACCGGTGTAGTTCATCCAATTTGTCATCTGTGTTAGCCAATGTTATATGTAAATTATTATTGTATGTAAATTTAGACCACATTTAGACTAGTCTACATTTATGTATGGAATGATATTTCAGACAATTTTCAAAAGGAATTGCAAATTGTATTTTCATTTGCATTTTCCATATGTGGATGCATAAACTGTGACATAATTGCAAATCTTGCATTACCGTTTGCGTTTTCACTTTTGTGAACGCACAGTGACTGCCAAATTTCAAATGGAAAAGCAAAGTACATTTGCAACTGTATTTCCCATGTGTTAGCAGCTGCATTTGGATTGTCACAATTTATGCATCCACATATGGAAAACGCAAATGAAAATACAATTTGCAATTGATTATCCTTCCATATTTATGTATTTAGCAGATGCTTTTATCCAAAGCAACTTACATTGCATTCAAGCTACACATTTACATTTTAACAGTTCAAATCCTTGGTGTTGCCATTCAGGAAAACTGTATTTAAATATAGGTGATCATATATGTTTCATGTTGACTTCTAAATGAGTCCTTTTCGCAGCTTGGATTCAAGAAAAATGATCTGGAAAAAATGGTTTCTGTTGTCAGGGCGTTCCTATGCAGATGTGTTGCGAATGCTTTTTAGCATGTTGATATTTGGTTACTACTCTAGGCTGTTTTTGGTGGTTGCATACTGCTAAAACAACCGCCAAGTCTGTGATATTCTGGAGAACAGATTCAATAAGCCTGATTACTTAGAAAAGTAATAACACATCAGCGAGCACAACCCGTGGGCTGAATTATGTGCTGAAGTTACTTGATTTAATGTTAATCTATTTCTGCTGTATCTTATTAGACAGTATAGGCCTGTGATTTATTAAACAGGATTTTTATCAGATGTAGTTTAGCCTCTCATTATGGTCCGATTCACTAGGTAGTATGAGTCAGCACGTTCTTCAGCTCTTCTGGGTATTTCTGCCTGGCTCTCATCCTACAGACTCTCTATACGGATGCCAGCAGTATCTGAGTAGACGTCAGATCTGAACATTGCCAGTATAAATGTGTTCGGCCGCTATTGAGGTTGAAATCGACTCAAATCATCCTTCGTGACCGTACAGCACGTACAGTTTTATGTTCTTCCCAGAAGCAGCCATTATCATCAGCCGCAGATCTCGGAGGATATTCTGATAAATGGTTTTGCTGAATATTGCTCCCTGAGGTAAAATATAAAGTGTGATGTTTTATTTGTTCGGAGATATGATTGTCTCATCTGCCAAGTAATTTACCTCCAGCCCACTGAGATGTTATTACAGATATTATAGCCTACATAAAACAAGAAGCAGCTCAGGGTTTCTGGAGCTCTATATCAATAACCAGCGATTATATTGATATTGTTAAATTAATAAATACTATGCATTGAGAGTGTTTTCATTTCTGTTACGTGCTTTGTGCCTAAAGTCTTATTTGCGATGTTTGATTCATGCTGTTGTTTTTCCAAAATGTCATTTCAGTGTTTTAAAGTGGTCGTAAAATGACAAATCAGATGTTCTTTCGTCTTTTTAATTAAAAGAACTTTACTGTACTGTCAAAACATACTGTTTTCAGAACTAACAATTTCCCCCACCAAAAGACCATTTATTAAAATTAAAGTACAGTTAAGCTCTTATTATAAAATCCTCAAATGAAATCTGAAGAGGTTAACATATGTCTATATCAGCGATGCTTATTCATTGTTCAGAAACTTGGCCAGTCTAGTCACAGTGTGATAATAGAGAGGAAGTATAGATATTATTTGAAAACAACCCAAGTGTGGTAAAGTTTGTCAGAGCTTGTGCTATTTTGTCATTGTGTGTAGCACCTACTGTTCTGCAGATCCTGCTGAAGAGTCTCAACATTAGAAATGAGTAACCAAAGTATATTTTCAACAAAATCCCCAATCCTTTCAGACTGCACAGTGCATTTCGGTAACGCGTTAGTTTAGACCATTAACTAGTTGCTTATTAGCATGCATATTACTAGCATATTGGCTGTTTATTAGTACTTATAAATCACATATTAATGCCTTATTCTGCATAGCCATATTTCAGATCCCTTAATCCACCCCATATCTAAACCTAACAACTATCTTACTAGCTATTAATAAGCAGCAAATTAGGAGTTTACTCCTAACTAAACTAGAAACTAAAGTTGTGACCATTATTTATTATGTTATTTAACACCATATGTGTTACCAAAACCTGTCAGCATGCATTTTATTTTTATTGAAAGCTTGTTAAAGTGCTGTAGCTGTGTAATAACCCAACCACAGATTTTATATTATGCAGAGGTAGAGCATGGAGAATTGTAGGGCATTTTGATTTTTGCTCATTTATTCTGAAAAAAGTTTACCCCTGAATTTTAATTTTGACATTTGACATGTAATTTCTCATTAAGCTTTTCAATTAAATTCACAAAAGTTGAGTTTAAAGTAAAGTGCATCGCACCTGGATAATTGCAACGATAAATTAAAAATTATGTTCAGACTCCCTACATGTACAGTAAAAAGATGCTTTTTGCAGTCAAATGGTGTAGTTACAAAATCCATGAGAAGGCTAATGGAGCTGTGCTAACTAGCTAAACCTTGACCTTTAGCTTAACTCTGATCCCTGGACTTCATCTCGTTTACTTAAAAGTTGTAAAAATGAGCGTATAATGACATGTGACCCATTTAAGGTTTTTGACTCTACCTCTTTCTCCTGCTCATTCAGAGTGTATAGATCTGTGCTCAGTCTATTGAATTCGAGTGTATCGTTTAGAGACCATCAGCATTTTTTGTATGTTATATTATGAGTGGATTGCGTGTCTCTTATCACCCACACTAATGTGCTTCATTAGCTGTTCCACTCCTGTCACGGTGCTGGCGAAGAGGCTGACGGCTTACACACAGCCAACCTCTCGCCCACTTCTGTTACCCAACAAGTGCCTTTTTGCAGTGCACAGTGAAAAGCAGAGTTACTCAGCAATAGAAAAGCTTTCATTTATCACCCAGGGGACAACCTGAAGATAGTGTTGATGTCCAGAGTGTCCTCCCACACACATGTATCATACTCACATATACCTTAAATAACCCTTGCGAAAAACACGCACTTGAGCCTTCTTTCAAAAGAGTACTTAATATAAAAATAATACTTAATTCTCATACTTCATACACATTTCAGTGTGTACTAAATGTTTTATTTTGTAATGACTTATTGCAACCTCGCTGTATTTAAGTGAAGTAATTAGTGTTAAAAAAAACATTAAAAGTTCATTTTTAAATGCTTTTTTGATTTGATTTTGTTGTACTTTAGAAAAGCTAATTATGTAATGTAATGCCGGATGCACTGACTGGTGGAATCAAGCACTCCAGAGAACCACATACTAAACTAATTTTATGTAACTGCTGAGAAAATAGTCAACTTTTCAAAAGGTTTACTGTGATTCGTTTTTTTGTCCTCTGGGTATTTTTAATTAAATCCCCCAGAAATAGGCAATAAACAGACGAGAGGCAAGCAAGATGTTTTTCTAAATGTAGCTGTTCATTAGAAGAGTCTAACACAGAGACGTGCTGTAAACGCTTATGCCCGTGGAGACACATCTGATTGGCACAACCTCTGTACACGATTTAACAGAATGTGTGTGTGTGTGTGTGTGAGAGAGAGAAAGAGAGCAAGCTGCAGATCGAGTGACGCAGCTCTTTGGTGTGGATTTGAGCACCTGGCCGACTAATTATTCTTGACGTTCTCTGTGCTAATGAGGAAATATGTCGAAGCAAAAATGACAAAAACGAGAATGAATGAGGACACAAGTGTGCGGTCCGATCATGTTGTACATTGGAGTGAATGGAAAAAAATAGCCACACTTTATATTAGGTGTCTTTAACTATTATGCATTACACACACATACATAGTTTACACACACATACTTTAACTATTATGTATTACACACACATACATACATACATGATCTCTTATCAGGTGTTCTCCAAACTCTTCAGGCATTATAGGAGAAAACTCAGAACTGTTATCTTGGGAAAAGGATGTTGCAATAATTGGGTGCCAATAATTGTGGCCAACATGAACTAGAGAAAGCATTTATTTCACAATTAGATTTCCCCCCACTTTCAATTGTTTTACTTCAATGATAGGTTAGAATTTTGTGAATTTTTTGAATGAAAGATCAAAAGGATAAACAATGCGGATTTATGTTCACAGCCGCCTTTACTCGTATTTGGGTGCCAATATTAGTGGAGGGCGCTGTGTGTACACAGTAATGGCATTGTTATACTAAAACCACTTAATATAAAGTGGGTCCAAAAAATAAAAAATAAAACTGTAGTTTTTAAGGATTTAATTTACATATTTAATTATTTGGTAAGTAGTTATGTAATAATAGGATAAAGTAAGTAAACTGAAAAATAAACTCTTCAGGGTGATTCAAGATCCTCTGGTTTGTGTTGGTGTGCCGATCATCCTGCCCATCAGAGATTATTTTATGACTAGTACATTACCCTTTTCTGTTCACTGAAAATAAGTTTTTTTTTTTTTGGTTGCTCAAATCTTGCTTTTCAAGTAAACCGGGGGCTGTTTCATAAAACAAGTTTACCAAACAAGCCAGGTTTATTTCAGTTATTCTGACTTATTTTGAACCAAATCAACTGACAATAAGTCAGACTAACTGAAATAAACCTGGCTTATTTGGTAAACTTGTTTTATGAAACAGGCCCTTGATCTTGCTCTACAGATGTTTAGCATTCCTGTAGCTCAAAAGTAAACCATTGCCAATGGCATGGTCATGGGTTTGACTCCCAGGGAATACATGAGTTAATAAAACACTTTCAATACAATATAAGTTGCTTTAGATAAAAGCACCAGCCAAATACGAATGGGCTACTTGCACGAGCTTCATGGTACACTTCTGTTTCGAAATACTATAATCTGTGTTTCCCTGAGTATGTAAGTGTCTGTATGCAAGTGCACTTACTGAAAGCTTACTAGAAACGTCTGAACCATAATAAGTAGAATGCAGAAGTAGTCCATTAAGAAAATGAATTGATACCCCCAAAGTTGTTTGAACCAGATGGAGAATCAGAAACAAATAATTTATATAAACAACAAAAACAATGTACTATTGCTCAACTTGTGAAATAGTAAATAATATAAAGTACAGTATCTTTTTTTTTTTTTTTTTACGGAATTTACAGATTGTTCTAAAATTGTTCCACTGAAAGTCATACAGAACATGAGTAAATCATTTTCATTTTTGGATGAACTAACACTTTAAAACTTCATCCTGATGGCTGAAAACATCCATCTGTCTGCTAATCCCTCTTGTGCAGGCTGTTTGATGATGATGATGATGATGATGGGCGCTCAGACATCCTCTGATGTGACATCTCTCTCTTGATAAGAGTCTCTCTGATTAATTGAAATCACATGAATATTGAGATGAGAGATTGAATGGCCGTGACTGACAGTATCAGAAGCAGAAGTGCTAATCTGCCCTGATTCATGCTCTCATCAGCTGATTAAACTAAAACACAAGCTCTTCACACTCCAGTGAAACCAACACCCGTCTACACTGAGAGTGAGCCATGAGACAAACGCTCCCATTACAATCAACAAAGCTGTCTACAATGCAAGCGGGACCATTCTAGCTGAGTTGCATCACTTGCAGCATTAAGAGCATTGATGATTATAATGGAAATGTTTAATTTTTCACTTGTTTGTTGGCAGGATTATAGTTTTGCTTGCAATGTTGTTGATAGTGTTTTATATGCATTCATTTTATCACGTAGTGTCATTTACTTGCAGCACAAATCTTCCCCATCATTCCCAGTAATTTAATCAAATCAGCCCTAAGAGGAGAGTGTGAATAGCTGATCAGAGGTAATGAAGCAGGTGTTCAGGATAAGCTGGTCTTTAGGCCGATAAAGAAGGTTAATGTTCTGCAGAATTCGATTTCTCTCCCCTCCTTTCTGTCTCCATTACACAGTTTCCCGAGCAGAAACGATTTAGGTGCTTTGTTCAAGATTTGATGGCATTAACCTGCGCGTCTACTAATGAATGATGTAAATGTAAACATGATTTTGTCTAGGATGATTATGCACTAGAGAATGCAAATGCACACAACCTTCTGTCTTCTCAAGATCAGTGACAGCCCATGCATGCACTATTCCTTTATAGAGAAATTCAGACAAAAATAAAAATTATGTTGATTTACTCACCCTCATGTTGTTCCAAACACACAAGACTTTTGTTTTATCTTTGAAACACAAATGAAGATATGAATGAAACCTGAGAGATTTCTGTCCCTCCACTGAAAGTCCATTACACCACAACTTTCTAGCTTTAAAAAGCTCACAAAGACATTGTAAAAGTAATGCACATACATAGTCACAAGTACATTTGAGCTCTCGTTTACCATATTTTACATGAGAATAAAAGCCTAAATTAAACCTGTTCATCATATAAAGCAATGATGTCTCTTCAGAGAAATGTTTTTTATGATTTCTTTAATAATGTCTTTATGAACTTTTTGAAGCTGGACATTTTTGGTTACATAGACCTTTCATGTAAGGACAGAAATCTCTCAGGTTTTATTAAAGAAATCTTCATTTGTGTTTCTAAGATGAACGAAACATGATCTAAGATCTAAGGGTGATCTAACCCTTTAATCTTGGCTAAATGGATACAACTATGATACACCAGTTTGGACTCTTTTGTCTGGTTTTTAAGCATCTCTTGCTGTGCTGTCTGTCAGGTTTGCACAGTGGGAACAGATGATTGTCTCCTCTGAGAGCTCATAATGGACACGCCGTCAAATTAATGCAACACCGTCTGGTTAATTGCAGTACTATAACCCTCCTTAATGATCATTAATCAGTTACGTCAGGTTTACGTGATTATGTGCTGCTTACTGTGATTGAAGAGTGAAAACATGGATGTGGTCAACCCTGAGAATTATTGAAGGAGTTGCAGAAACCTAATTCTGGTTTAATTTATTCACCTTCATGCTCCAAACTCACATGACTTTATTTTACATAAACAGACTTTGGGCAGAAGGTCCAATATTGTCTTTTCCATACAATTAAAAATATAGCTGCAAGCAACAATTAAGGGGCCAAGCACTACAGAAGCAAGCATCATAATTGAGGCAATTTTAAGATGACTGTAGACCAAATGGCTGAAAAATCATAAAACTACTAGTAATATGATTGAATGGCTTATCACTTTTGACCAACAGGTGGCGCTGTTATCAATTCGATTTGGTGTGTTCAATGTGAGGTGGCAATGGCACACATAAAGTTTGGTGTCAATATGTCAAAGCCTTGCAGAGATATAGCCTCACAGTCAGTTTGGCATCATGCCTCAACTTTGTAGCAGTGCTATAAAAAAAAAACGGTTTCGTCTATTGACACGAAATCCATAACTTTATGCCAGCATGGTCTGAAGATGATCTGAGTCAAATTTGGTGAAAATCGGACAAACGGTCTAGGAGGAGTTTGGAAAAAGTAGCTTTTCAACATAAATCAAAATGGCGGACAGGAAGTTCAGCCAATTATGGCAAAATTGGTATCTATGTTCTCGGCATAATCCAAGGAATTATCCAAAACCAGTTTCATTACAATAGGCTAGTGTAAACAAACGTTATTAGCATTTTTAGGAATTTTATTATAACTTTTGACCACAAGGTGGCGCTGCCCCCAAACTTCTTGAGTACCATCGGGGCATGGTGCTGAAGAAGCATACCAAGTTTCGTAATGATACGTCAATGCGTTCATAAAATATAGCATTTTACTACAAAATTCTAAATGGCAGACGCACAAAATGGCTGACATGGGAAAACTGGGTGTCATTTAACTCAGCATGCTGCGCCTAATCTAAAGAGTTTTGGCCAAACCATTCAGAAGTTATAAGCAAAAATATGCATTTTTCATATCTCCTGATCACTAGGTGGCACAGCGCCGAAACACTGCAGGTTTCCTCAGGTCATGCTTGTTATAACACACACCAAGTTTGGTCTCAATACGCCAAACCGTTGCAGAGATACTGCCTCAGATCCATTTTTGCGTGCTTTTTGTCAAATTCTTTCGCACGTTATTCGAGAATGATTTGACTAATCAACTTGAATTCCATAACCTTTTGCCAGCATGGTCTGAAGATGATCTGAGCCAATTTTGGTGAGAATCAGACAAACCGTATAGGATGAGTTCGAAAAAGTAGGTTTTTCGAACAATTAAATATAGCGAAAAAAGTAAACCCTGCAATTTTTGAATTTTGGTGTTCATTCGACTTAGCATGAGCCAAGGAATTTTCCTTCTGTGCCTTAAGATTCAAAGGTTATTAGCATAAACATGAGTGAAAGTTTGAACAAGCGGTGGCGCTAGAGAGTTTGAGTTAGAGACTCCAAATTTGCTGCAGTTAATGTTGAGACTGTCCTCTAGCAGTGTGCCAAATTTCACAACTTTACCGCAAGCGGTTCTATGGGCTGCCATAGACTCAAGAGTGGAAGAAGAGGAAGAAGAAGAAGAACGCCAACGGATACAATAGGTGCCATCGCACCTTCGGTGCTTGGCCCCTAATGACATATGATATAAGAGTAATAAAAGTAGTCCATATGACTTGTAAACAACATTTTAAGTCTTCTGAAGTCATATAATTGCATCATTCGCATAAAATCTTGCCCTCTGCTCTGAAATCTCATTTGTATATTCAAACAAGACTCATTGTGGCAGGTTTGAGACCAGTTGACACATTTTATCATATGTTTAAAAAGAGTATTACAGAAATAATATGCTTTAAAATAACATCCTTAATTGTGAACTTAATATATTTTTTTTCAATCAATTAATTGCATATTAATTGTAATTGAATGAAAATGTAATTTAGCATTTAATATATAATTTTATATTAAATGCAATTAAAAGATCAATTTTAGAGTGCTTTTTTGACCTAAGTACATCTTTATATGTAATTTCATAATTGTCTTTGAAAGATGGTTAAAGTGTACTGCTGAATGTACATTTATGGTAAACTAAAATATAAACTAAATGTAAACTGAATAGTTGTTTCTAATGTCAAGTCAAGTCAAGTTTATTTGTACAGCGCTTTTCACCATACAAATCATTGCAAAGCAACTTTACAGCCAATTAAGTTTCTACAATATTTAGTGGTAGTTTATCAGTGGTGACTGTCAGTTAATGTACATATGGCAGAAATGTATGGAAAAATCAATTTAAGACGTAATAAAACAGACGATGAACACTATTAACAGCAATTATTATATGATGCAATCAAACTTATAGCAAAATGTGGTAGTTCTGTATGTTGTTTCAGGGTTGGCATCATCTGAGGTCCTCTGAGGGGTTGGC
>NW_015546014.1:58397-69800 GCF_001515605.1 Sinocyclocheilus anshuiensis | reverse complement strand
GGTACACAGAGCAGTTGAGATAAATCAGGCAGGTTATTTGTGAATCTATCTTTGGTGGCTGGAACAATAGTTCTGCCCGGACGATAACGCGGAGCCATATAGTTAATATCAGTAATACGCAGCATGCACGATACAAGGAAATGGTCAGTAACATCATCGCTTTGAGGTACGATATCTATATCAGTAAGATCAATTCCATGCGATATAATTAAATCTAGCGTATGATTAAAACGATGAGTGGGCCCGGTGATGTGTATATATTTAAATGTATTGGTAATTAAATTAAGCTGCAATTTAGTACATTTGAAATATATTAAATGTAATATCAAATAACACACTACAGTTATAATTATAATCACATACTTTACATGTGCTTTAGTATGTTAGTCAACACATCAAAATAAGCGCGCGCACTTTAAAAATATGATTAAAACAATGATTTAAAATGTACTTTAAAATAAAACTTTTAATCTGACATTAAAGTGCACTTTTTTTTAAAAGTGTACTTAAGTGTGTTAAGAAACATTTTATTATAGTATTATTAATGTTATATTATCTGCAAGTATTCATTAGAGCTATGCATACTTCTTTTTCAAAAGGGTCATTGCTTCTTGGGTCTTTCTTCTCATAACACCGAACACGACACACTAAGTTTAAATCTGCATAAACACAAATTAGTTTTGAGATCTATGATTGCGGGGAGGTTTTCCTTACTTAAAGCATGTATGACTTAAGAAGTATTTGCAAATAGCACACAGTCATATGAACTAATTTTATGCAGTTTTTTGAGGTTGACAGCCGCTGGCCACTGTATGTTGTCTTTGTAGATATAGAGCAGTTTAGTTTGTGTTCCACAGAAGAACAGAAAGTCATACAGGATTGGAACAACATGAAGGTGACTAAGTACCGACTTTTTAACACAGAAATCTCGAAATAACCAGACCTGTTTTTTTTCCTCGTTTTATTATTTTTCTTTCATTCTCTCTGTGTGCATCTGTACTGTGTTTTAGAGTGATTGTGGCTCTATGTAATTGCTGTCATTTCTGTGAGTGTGATGGTTATAAAGCTGCTTTTCGCTGTGAAATTGTCTGAACGTAACGATCAGGCTTGAGCAGCGCTGCAGATGTGCGCTTTTATGACTGACTCATCTGAAATCTGTCTGTTTGAGCGCTGGAACAGGTATAATTATTGCATTCTGCCACAGCGAGCAAATACAATGAGGTAAAATACTGCGAACAAAAATATATTTCCATCTTTTTTGCTTTGTGTTTTTAGACAATGATACAATGTGGGATTTCGGTAAACAGCCAGCTTATGATTTGCATTTATAATGTATTCCTTTGTTATCCCACACATTATTTTGAACGCAAAGGATTATGGGTTGTTTTGTTGTTGTTGTTATTGTTGAGTTTGCTCTGTGTATTTGATCAACTGGGCTAAACCCTCATGCTAAATCATTACAATCCAATTTACCGTTGTGGAGATCCTCATTGACAATTTATTGCTTTTTTTCCCCTATCCATCCTCCATCTCTTGTATTCAAGGCAATGAGTGTTTGTTTAATAGTTTACATGAAATTTTCTTCAAATACATTCGTTTAGATATGTTTTTCTTTCTCATATTATCTGAGGTCTTTTAACAGTTTCTTTCTTTCAGTGCGGAGGAAGAAAACAATGTTGTCAACAGAAGTTAAAAAAAAAAACTTTCAACAGTTTATTTGGTCTTTTAATTTTCACCAGAGGTTTATTTAAATGTTGTAAATGTTGTAACTGGTCAAATACACACTAAGTATTCATGTAAACATTATTGGTTATCCCTTGTGAAAAAGAAGTACATTTTATTATAGACTTGTTATTTCAGAAATAATACACTTCAAAATAATATACTATATGTGTGAAATGAAAGTTTTTTTTTTACATTTATATTTATATCTTATATTTATATTAAATGCAGTTAGATGAACCACTTAAGTAGGACTTCAATACATCTTTATATGTAATTTCATAATTACATTTATCATCTTTGAAATTTGGTTAAAGTGTACTGCTGTATGTATTGAAAAGCATTAATGGTAAACTAAAATATACTTTCATGTCATTTCTATTGAAACTTGTATGTCATGTATATCTGCACATTTATAACGATGACGTTGCAGTTCAGAATTTAATTTAATATATTTGAATTTAAAATGTATTAACCTTAAATTCAACATTAAACAACACACTACAGTTAAAATAATAATTAAGTACGTTACATGTGCTTTATGTTAGTCAACACATCAAAATAAGTGTACTTTGAAGCACAACAAAAGATTATTAAAATAATGATTTTAAAACTATGGTAAAACTTTTAATTTGACATTATTATTATCATTTTTAAAAGTCTACGTAAGTTTGTTAGAAACAGTCATGAAGGTGATTACAATCCAATTTACCGTTGTGGAGATCCTCATTGACAATTTATTGCTTTTTTTCCCCTATCCATCCTCCATCTCTTGTATTCAAGGCAATGAGTGTTTGTTTAATAGTTTACATGAAATTTTCTTCAAATACATTCGTTTAGATATGTTTTTCTTTCTCATATTATCTGAGGTCTTTTAACAGTTTCTTTCTTTCAGTGCGGAGGAAGAAAACAATGTTGTCAACAGAAGTTAAAAAAAAAAACTTTCAACAGTTTATTTGGTCTTTTAATTTTCACCAGAGGTTTATTTAAATGTTGTAAATGTTGTAACTGGTCAAATACACACTAAGTATTCATGTAAACATTATTGGTTATCCCTTGTGAAAAAGAAGTACATTTTATTATAGACTTGTTATTTCAGAAATAATACACTTCAAAATAATATACTATATGTGTGAAATGAAAGTTTTTTTTTTACATTTATATTTATATCTTATATTTATATTAAATGCAGTTAGATGAACCACTTAAGTAGGACTTCAATACATCTTTATATGTAATTTCATAATTACATTTATCATCTTTGAAATTTGGTTAAAGTGTACTGCTGTATGTATTGAAAAGCATTAATGGTAAACTAAAATATACTTTCATGTCATTTCTATTGAAACTTGTATGTCATGTATATTTGCACATTTATAACGATGACGTTGCAGTTCCGAATTTAATTTAATATATTTTAATTTAAAATGTATTAACCTTAAATTCAACATTAAACAACACACTACAGTTAAAATAATAAAGTACGTTACATGTGCTTTATTTTAGTCAACACATCAAAATAAGTGTACTTTGAAGCACAACAAAAGATGATTAAAATAATGATTTTAAAACTATGGTAAAACTTTTAATTTGACATTATTATTGTCATTTTTAAAAGTCTACGTAAGTTTGTTAGAAAAAATACAACCCAGTGCTGGGTAAAATAGGGACAAACCCAGCAATTGGGTTGTTTTGACCCAGCGGTTGGGATAAATGTTTAACCCAACCTTCTGGGTAGTAACCCAACCGCTGGGACAAAAAACCCAGTGGCTTGGTTTGTCACTATTTTACCCGGCACTGTGTTGTATTTAACCCAGCATTTTTTAGAGTGTACAAGTACACATTCAATACAATTAAGGACACTTCTTTTTTTTAAGGCATATCTTAAGTGAATGTAAATAGTTTGGAGACTATTTTACCCAGCACTGTGTTGTATTTAACCCAGCATTTTTTAGAGTGTACAAGTACACATTCAATACAATTAAGGACACTTCTTTTTTTTAAGGCATATCTTAAGTGAATGTAAATAGTTTGGAGAAAATGTGACTATGAATATTAGTATCGTAAAATAAAATGACCTGTATTGTGATTTAAGATTTTGGTCATATTGCCCACACCTACCTTACAGCTTTATTGATTTTGAGTGTTCTAGACTGTTGGACTGAACAGAGAGGATGAGTTTATATCTAGGCCTGAGTCTCACGCTGTCCGGAAACACGGACACAGAAACACTCACACACAAACACAAACACACACGCACACGCACACAGTCCTAGAGTGTACAAGTACACATTCAATACAATTAAGGACACTTCTTTTTTTTAAGGCATATCTTAAGTGAATGTAAATAGTTTGGAGAAAATGTGACTATGAATATTAGTATCGTAAAATAAAATGACCTGTATTGTGATTTAAGATTTTGGTCATATTGCCCACACCTACCTTACAGCTTTATTGATTTTGAGTGTTCTAGACTGTTGGACTGAACAGAGAGGATGATTTTATATCTAGGCCTGAGTCTCACGCTGTCCAGAAACACGGACACAAAAACACTCACACACAAACACACACGCACACGCACACAGTCCTGCTGATGTAAAAAGAGGAAATGTAGGACTTTGGACAATCAATAAACAGGAAACAAAGAGAGGAGGATTGTAGTCTCTATTTTCTCCTTCCTGTCTCAAACGTTAGCATGTCCTATGAGTGTTCTGATGCTCAAAGACCTGTTTGACGTCAAAAGTGTGTTTGAACCCATGAACGTCTCAGTTCATATTGACTTCCAGACTTATATCAGATAATTCACACAGGGCTTTAAACCAAAAAAAGAAAATGTGATTGAGATGCTTCGATAACAAGAAAGGAAATTGGTTTGTTTTCCCTGCCATTTCAAACCAAACCATTTTCATATAAACAGATATTAAATTCACAACTGGCTGGGTAATGCTTTTCCACTCTCTGCTCAATGCCTCTTGGCAAAATGGATCTAAAATTGGTTTATCTGCAGGAAGTTTTATGGCATTCTGCAAATGTGTGAAATGGTCAAAGAGAAAACATGTTTATACTGAGCTCTAGATGCAGGTAGATGTAATCTCGACTCATTTCACAGCAGAGGAGGGAAGACACAGATAGGCCGTCCTTTAAAGCGGTGTTTGAATGAGCCCTAGAGCTTGTTCACATCCTTGAGCTCCTATAGTGTCATTCATGGGCAAAATGATTTACGTCAGTGTGAATCAATGGAAGTGTATGGAGGACCAAGTGTGACATTTGAATGAATAAGTTATCAATTTAAAATGGTAATTAATAAATAACTGAAATTAAAATACATACAAAATTTAATTTGAAAAATATAAATGTAGTTTTTTTTATCGTTAAGTTTAAAATATGCATTTAACTATATTGTAAAACATTAAAATGAAGAGTTTCATCAATGACTGAATTTCAGAATTCAGTGGTTTTAGTGGAGTTATTTACATTTTGTTATTTGTTAAAACTGTTGTTTATTACATATGTCTATTAATTTCTCCATTTAAAAGGTGTTTTATTTATTTTAATTTTTATGTTAGAATTAATAAATTGATAACTTATTTCTTCATTCTTTGATTTTTAAGTGTTTAAGTCCTACTAACTAAAACACACACACACACACGCACACACGTACATCAGGGCATTACTGAGTGGTTGCTCTGAGTGATGTTCTGAGTGATTTTTAGTGTCTGTTTTGGACGGTTTGCATAGTCCATTTCATAACTACAATATTTCACAACTAGCATGTTCATAATTTTCCATTTAACCAGTGTGCCATCTTATATGTTTAATACTATGTCCTTATAAGCTGTTAAACAACATAACATAAACCTATATTATTTTTATTGTTAAGCATTTAGAGTCAGAACTATCCATGTTTCATATCAATGTTCTGTTTTGCAGATGCGCTGCATGCTAAATATGTTGTACTGGTGTTCTCTTGTTTGTCACAGATGAGTGCAAATCATACAGATACAGGAATTAATATCCCAGGAAGCAGAAAAGGACATGAACAGGACAAATATCAGCTCACGCTGTGACTGACACCAGTTTAAACCAGCTGACCGCAGATACAACCCCTCCTTCCCTGGCTGCTGCTAAATTCTGCTGTTTATCAGTATGTTTTTCAATCAGTTTGAGGCTTTTAAACATTATAACTATTCAGATAACTGTATATATTCCATAGCTGTGTGTAGTTCCTTAGTGTCGCTAACTTAATTTTGAAGCTACTCCATCACTATAATTACTATGTTTTTCCGTGTGCCCTCAAAGAAAATAAAAACACTCTTGATGCATTAGAGCGTCTGTTGACAAATCTTTTTCTCTCAACACCCAGCCTCAGAAATTATGCCCTCGCAACATGTTTGATTGCCACAGTGATTTCAACCCAAAACAATGATATGATCCAAATTATCGAAAACAGCACTAAAGTGTACCAATACTAAAAATGAGATATATCCTGGTATTATGATTGAGTCTGAAGCTTTACTGAAACTCTTGTGAGCACAGTCGGGTATAGACAACTGTTCCAAGTATTTCCAAGTATTAAAACCGCTCAGCTGACAAATCTCAATCAAGCATAACTCCCATGTCTTTAACAGTTGAGTGTGGCATAAGTAGGGAGCCATTTAGACACAGATAATAGTTCAACAGATTACTTCTAGAAGAATTTGGTCCAGTTTGTAGTTCTTCCCATCTTGAATATCTGTAATGCATCAACTTGTAATACTTCATCTGATCTTGAGGAGATAAAAACACCCTGTTATTTGCACAACAGCAAAGCTAATGTTACGTTTCACAATAATATCACCTAAAAAAAAAATCATATGTAAGAAGAACAAAAATGGGCCCAAGACCGAGACTTGTGGCACACTGCACTTGACCTCTGCAAGATCAGATATCTCATTAATTATACAAACAAAATGGTAGTAGGCTGACAAATAAAAGAGATCTAAACCACATTTGCATATGTTCTCAAATGCCACAGTGATTTCAACCCAAAACAATGATATGATCCAAATTATCGAAAACAGTACTAAAGTGTACCAATACTAAAAATGAGATATAGCCTGGTATTATGATTGAGTCTGAAGCTTTACTGAAACTCTTGTGAGCACAGTCGAGTATAGACAACTGTTCCAAGTATTTCCAAGTATTAAAACCGCTGATTTTAAATAGGTCTAAAATTAACCAATTCACAAGAATGCAAATTCGGTTTCTTTAAAGGGGTTTAAAGAACCCTGACTGCCAGTTTGAAAATTCTGAGAACGTGTCCATGGTGGTGATTGTATTAAAACGGCATTGAAAGATCCCAGCAGAGGTCTAGTAGAGAGAACACAGGCCTAGAGCGCTCTTAAAGGTCACCCTAAGCCGAGCTATTGGATTTCTCTGACCTGCTGCTCTGTGCTCTAATAATCACAGACCTCAGGCAGCAGGAGTCGTAGAGTGCGTTCACACCTGACCTGCTCTTCAATGCATTTGTGTCCAGAAAGAACAGAGAGCTGAGCACCAGCAGCGACAAGGAGAGAGAAATGTCAATCAATGAATAAATGAATAAACAGAAAGAATGAGAGTGAATGAAACAAGATCATACCCGTATTTGAGGAAGAAACAACAGATGGTACGAACCTCATTTCTGACCCCAATGCACTGCTCATTCTTGCCTGTGCATTTGGACTACTAATGGCTCAAGATTTTATATATGTACCTGCAATTTCATGGTGATTTTTCTTCTCATTATGTGGGCATGCATTTGCATTTAAGCACTATTCCGACTGTATTACTACAGTTTTATAAATGAAGTTTGAAAAAAAAAAAAAAATCATGGAAAAACTATATAAAATGGTGCATTAAAAACCTGATAATTGGTTGTGTATGTTACTTTACCATATGAAAAATTACCTCAAATATAACAGGAAAGAGTACTGTACAAATGTGTAAATATGAAGAGTTCATTTGCAAAAACAGATAACTCAGTTTTTAACAATTTTCAAAAATCATGTTTTTTCATTGTGCATTCCAATTAATCATATGTAAGAAGAACAAAACTGGGCCCAAGACCGAGACTTGTGGCACACTGCACTTTACCTCTGCAAGATCAAATATCTCATTAATTATGCAAATAAAATGGTCAAAACTGCAGTTGGGTTATTTTGATAAGGTTAAAAATAACTAGAAAATACAGCTAACTAACACAATAAAACACAATAAAAACATGATAACAATAAAAAAAAAAAAACATGATTTTGAAAATAAAAAAACCCGGAGTTATCTGTTTTGTTCTCAAATAAACTCTTCATATATAAGTACAAAGTACGGAAAAATCATATCATTTACAGTTTTACAGTGACATATAAGGTCATCACCGATTTTGTTCATACCGATTCAGACATCCGACTTTGTGATGAAGAAGGTGATGAACAAGTCCGTTGCTGGGATCCCCTGGAAAGATATACAGCTCACCAATCTTGATTTTGTGGATGATATCGTGCTACTTATGGTAAGGATGAAATGTCTAAAAAAAAAAAAAACATAAGCTGGTTGGGTTGGGTTGCAGATTAGTAGTGAGAAGACAAAATGAATGCTGACTGGTAACCACCCCAAGCTACGCAAATCGTAATTGGACAGCAACCAGGCAAATAAGTGCAAAACTGTACATAGCACGGCAGCATATTATCGCAGGATGGCTGCATGGATGAGAATGTCAATTGCAGAATAGGTAAAGCATCCACAGTGTTTCAGCGCTTGCAACTGAGCTGGTCAATATCAACAGTTGATACCAAGACAAAACTACGGCTATACCAGGCAATCGTAATACCAGCAGTGATCTTTGTTAGTGAATCATGGATAATTACAGTACAGAAGCTCAGCGTGTTAAGTCAACATTGCTTACACAGGATTCTGGGTGTCACTTGGCGCAATCAAGCTACCAATGAGGAAATTTTGCAGGCAAAGTGGATCTAGGAAACTGCTACATATTGTAGTGGAACATTGAATGCGGTTAGCGGGCTATATTCTTCATATACCAGATAATCGATACAAGCAGAAACAAGGTTGACCCCATAAAAATGTTTGGCACAAAACGTTCAGAGAAGACCTGCTCAATGCTGGCGTCAGATGGAAAGATGTTGAGAATGTTGCCTCAAATAAGACCCATTGGAAGAAGCATGATTAATTGATTGAAATTTTAATGTTGTGCTTCACAATCTTTGAAATATAACTAAACATATTATCCTAGTATGGTCTCAATCATTTCTCCGCTGCTGGCTTTTGTGCATCTCTCTCTTTGGTTGTACCAGACTCCTGCCCTGATGAGATTCTCTATTTTAACATGCCCCCATTTATACAAGCTTGTACCATTAATTTTTGCTTGTTGTAATTCATTTCTAAAAACACAATGTGTCTTGAGTGGCTCTCTCAGATAATAGAGCTCACTGTGCATGCTTTAGTACTGTGCTGCCCTATATACTCCCTGCACTGTAATGACTCTGATGAACTGGGTTTCTTCAAAAACAAAATCGATTGTGCCCTTCACCTCTTCTCTACTACTTTCTCCTCAATATCCAATCTTTTCTCTTTCTAGCTGGACATTTATTCTGGGGTCATGGATTGGTTTCCACGCAGGCTCATTGGAAATACGTGCCTCTAAATACATTTCTGCAACACCGTTATTATGTATCTTACTGAACGTTTGAGGCAGTTTCAAAGTGAATCGTCCAGTGAGTGGCGCTAAAACGCGGGTTCAATATGTGACCCTGGCACGTTTTTCTTATGTTGATATGGCACGTTTTGCTGTGTTTTTATTACATTGCTTCAGGTACGTATTGCGGTGGTTCATAATTCAAATATCAGGGGAGTGTCACTAAAAGTTAGTTAGATAGTGTTAACAAATGCAAAACTGGCATATGCAGTTTTATTCCTTATATGCAGGTTTGAACTGTTTTCTGGAACCGTAGTTTCACGGGATTCGTACCCAAGCCAAGTCGAACTCCATACTGTGTGAGCTACCGAGCAAACCAAATGAACATAAAAACCCACACATATGAAGCTGGATATGTGACGCTAACGTTCAAACGTATAGGTAACCAAGGGTGGTAATGAGATAAGCACAAGAACGTTTACGGTCAACACCACATGGAGGTAGAGTTGGGACTTTGAAGACCATTTATTATTATTACATTACATTATTACATTATTAATACATTATTATAATAATATTATATTATGTATTATTATTATTATTATTATTATTATTGTAGACTCTAACTGGATCTAACTTGACAGTGGTTTCAGTTGAGAATACTAATAAATAGGTTTTAAAGACCTTCTTGTTTTGACCATTGATGAGAGTCACACATGCAGGGGTTAAAATGTTGCACTTGCCACCACAACTGATGGGACCAACACAGGCTCATTGGAAATACGTGCCTCTAAATACATTTCTGCAACACCGTTATTATGTATCTTACTGAACGTTTGAGGCAGTTTCAAAGTGAATCGTCCAGTGAGTGGCGCTAAAACGCGGGTTCAATATGTGACCCTGGCACGTTTTTGTTATGTTGATATGGCACGTTTTGCTGTGTTTTTATTACATTGCTTCAGGTACATATTGCGGTGGTTCATAATTCAAATATCAGGGGAGTGTCACTAAAAGTTAGTTAGATAGTGTTAACAAATGCAAAACTGGCATATGCAGTTTTATTCCTTATATGCAGGTTTGAACTGTTTTCTGGAACCGTAGTTTCACGGGATTCGTACCCAAGCCAAGTCGAACTCCATACTGTGTGAGCTACCGAGCAAACCAAATGAACATAAAAACCCACACATATGAAGCTGGATATGTGACGCTAACGTTCAAACGTATAAGTTTTCAAATGTCGCAGCATGTTAAAATTGTTTTGAATTCATAAAATGATATTCGTTAAGTAATTGTGTGAAAATTAGGCTTTATTAATCAAAACTGTGGACCTGCAAATCATACTTTGTGTGAAAAGGAACAAAAGTTGTCAAGGTTTTTACTGCCTCTAGTATTTATTTCAACTGGAAACTGCAGGGATTCATATGTATAGGAAGGTATGTTATTTTTTTTTTTCAGTTTTGTAGAAATGTATTTAGAGGCACGTATTTCCAATGAGCCTATGTTGGTCCCATCAGTTGTGGTGGCAAGTGCAACATTTTAACCCCTGCATGTGTGACTCTCATCAATGGTCAAAACAAGAAGGTCTTTAAAACCTATTTATTAGTATTCTCAACTGAAACCACTGTCAAGTTAGATCCAGTTAGAGTCTACAATAATAATAATAATAATAATAAAAAAACTATGTTACTGAGCCTCCTTCCAAAGAACAAGTCTCAAGCTTCTGGCGTGGAATTCTTGAAAATAATGTTGTCCATAATATCCAAGCGACTTGGATTGAAAAGGAGAGGAAGAACCATGAGCATATAGAGCAAGATTCATGGAATGACTTCACAGTTGATGAGATAGCTAAAGTCATCAAGCAAACTCACAACTGGAAATCTCCTGGACCAGATAAACTCCAGAATTTATGGTGCAAACAACTAACTGCCCTTCATGAACACCTTACAAGAGCTTTCAATGACATCATTAATGATCCAAGAGGTATACCTGAGTGGTTAACATCTGGAACAACCTTC
>NW_015546014.1:34972-58103 GCF_001515605.1 Sinocyclocheilus anshuiensis | reverse complement strand
GAGGAGTCTACAATAATAATAATAATAATAATAATACATAATATAATATTATTATAATAATGTATTAATAATGTAATAATGTAATGTAATAATAATAAATGGTCTTCAAAGTCCCAACTCTACCTCCATGTGGTGTTGACCGTAAACGTTCTTGTGCTTATCTCATTACCACCCTTGGTTACCATCATGCTTGTGGGAGAGATATGAGTAAATCAAGAACGGCTAACAGAGTAAGGGCACACGGCTTTTAAGCCTGATTAAAAATAATGAATACACGAAATAAATGAAAGCAGTTAAACAGCGTAAACGAGATTGCTCTTGGTGAAGAGAACAATGTCGCGCTCGGCAGGGGATTTGACGAGGTATCCCAGGTCGTCATCCAACGAAAACCTTACCCACCTACAAGAATAAGTGCTCGCCAAGAATCAGATAGTACCCAAACCCAGACTTTGTCTCAAACTGGCCTATCTGATCGGACACCAACATTGTCTGAAAATACCCAGAGAAAATCTAGACAGCAATGGACAATTGAGCAGTACAAGGGAATGATGTGGTGCTTCTACTATGCTCAAGAAACTAAGATTGAAGGTGGAGTAGTCAAAGTTACATACAATGTATGGAGAAAGAGAAATCCAGACATCTTTCTGAACTTGAATCCTAATACTCTAGCAACACAACGGCGGTACATAATCAATAAGAAAAAGCTCACCGACATTGAGCTTGAACAAATCCAGGCTGATGTTAAACGAACACTCCAAACAGAAGCTTTGGATTCCGTAGTACTTCCCAGCAAGCTGATGTACAACAACAACCAATCGTAACCAAAGCTGAAGGCATTCGATAGTATGCCTCATACCTGGATAATAGCAGCTATGGAAACCTATCGAGTCTGCCCATCTATAACTCGATTTGTAGAGACATCGATGAGAGAGTGGAAAACTGAGATGGTGCTCTATTACACCAGAGGTCATATCAAGACGGGTTGCATTGCAATTAAACGAGGTATATTCCCAGGTGACTCCTTGTCTCCCCTTCTGTTCTGCTTAGCATTAATACCACTAACTAACATGCTAAATAGACAAGGTATTGGATTTGAAGTCGACATGTACAATAAAGTCAGCCATCTATTCTACATGGACGACTTGAAACTGTTTGCAAAGGATGAGACTAAACTAAAGCAAGGTCTCACTATTGTCAAATGGTTCAGTGATGACATCAAAATGGAATTTGGCTTAGATAAATGTGCCACCGCTGTCTTTAAACGTGGTAAACTAATCAAAAGTCAGAATATCCAACGGAATGACCAAACAGTCATTAGGAACATGGATATGAATGAAACATACAAGTACCTAGGCGTCGAAGAGAATGATAGCATTGATAACATCCAAATGAAAGACAAGATAGCGAAAGAGTACTATCGTCGAGTTCGTCAGGTACTGAAGACTGAGTTAAGCTCCAAAAACAAAATCACAGCCATTAATACTCTAGTTGTTTCAGTTGTGGCTTATATGGTGTCATCAACTGGTTGAGAACAGACATTAAGAGGATGGATAGAAAAACAAGGAAACTCCTGACTATTGCAGGCATCCATCACCCTGAAGCTGATGTTGAAAGACTGTATATCAGGAGACGAGATGGTGGTCGTGGATTAGTCGAACTAGAATCTGCTTTTGAAACCGCTACCGTTGGCCTAAGCAACTACATCATGCTGTGCAAAGATATGTTTACGCGACTAGTGAGAGACCACAATGCTGGTAAGGCTAAATACTCTCTTCAGAAAGAAGCTCAGAAGATAAAAGGAAAGTACTTGAAACAAATCACTGATGTGAAGAACATAAAAATGCAATTAAAGAACAACATTGAGAAAAATAAAATTGAACTCCTCAAGGGTAAACCTATTATTGGAAAATTTATGCATGGACAATTTTTTCGAGACTTGGAAAGACCAGGTGTCGATAAGCAGGCATCTATGCAGTGGCTAAACAGCTCTGGTTTAAAAGGGGAGACCGAAAGCCTGATTTTTGCAGCACAGGACCAGACACTCAACACCAAGTACCACCAGAAGAACATCCTGAAACAAACAGAAGACAGTAAATGCAGGATGTGCAACAAGGCTGAAAAGCACATAAGCCATATTGTTGCCGGCTGTACTACACTTGCACAGTCTAGTAGAATACACCAACAGACACAACAAAGTAGCCAGCTATGTTCAGTGGTCTATGTGCAAGTATCTGGGATTTCAAGTTACACATAAATACTACGAACATGAACCAGAAAAAGTCATCAATGTCAATGATAACATCATTATGTGGGATGTTCCAATAGTTACCGACAGAACCATCTTAGCTAATCGCCCTGACATAGTGTTGCATGACAAAAAAGAGAAAACATGTCTGCTGATTGATATAGCTGTTCCAGATGATACTTACATCATGCTAAAGGAAACCGAGAAGATCAGTAAATACAAGGACCTGGAAATTGAGATCAGTAGGATGTGGAAATGTAAAACGAGAACTGTACGAGTGATAGTAGGAGCATTTGGAACATTAAAGAAGGGTTTCATTCAGAACTTAAAAATGCTCCCAGGTCATCCGTCAGCTAGTGAAGTGCAAAAGATCGCACTCATGGGCACTACACATATCCTTTGTAAGGTGCTTGGGTGAATTGCTGTGATCTCTTGTTGAGATCTGGATTCACCAGTACAACTGCAAATAAATGTGAGAAGAAAATATTTGAATGCTGTATAATATAATAATAATAATATATATTTTTTTCAGTTATATTTCCCATCCAGCATTTTTTTCACCAGTCACATTTTTGGTCATTTTCACAAAACTTTCATGGCCCATAGAATAGTTTGCTATATGAATAAGCAAAATGTCAAAAGAAGTGCTACTGTTAAATAAATAGATAGCTTAATGCATTCTGTTTATCAACATTTGAATGTGGGTAAATTTAATAAAAAAGCAACATTTTGAGAAAATCATCAATTAATAAGTTGAAGAAGTAAAGAAATTTCCCAAGCCTCGTCATCCAACTCCTGCTGGAACGCGCCGTGTCTCCCCAGCTCACCCCATGCCGAGAACCTCCTCCTACCGCCTGCCCAACCACAAATTCCCCGCTGTCCTCCGAAGATCCGTTCCGATGTCAGGCCCGCCGGCCGCTCCGTTGTCAAGCCCACCGGTTACCACAACGACAAGCCCGCCAGCTGCCCAGTTCACCCGTAACCAGAGGAGGATGAAGAGGAAAAGGACTGTTCTCTGCCTTTATCCCAACCCATAGAGCTCGCTCCAGTGTCGGCTCCTAGTAGGGCTCCAGCTGTAGATGCTGGGGCCGCAGCCTCAGAGGCTGCTTTGCCACATAAGCCCTGTTACTCTCCACGGAGATCAAGCTATGATGGACAAAGTGATAGAGGTTCGAGGAGGCGCAGTGTTAGTCGTGGCAGGAGCAGGGCGCAGAGTCGCAGCCCTGGCTATGGGCGCAGCAAAAGTCGCCCGCGCAGCCGCAGCAGGAGTCGGAGCTACAGTCGTGGCAGGAGTCCTGAACGGGCGAAGAGCCGAGCACGTAGCAAGAGCAGAACCCGTGGGAGGAGCTACAGTAGAAGCAGAAGCGGAAGCCGCAGTCGCAGACAGAGTAGGGCCAGGAGCAGGGCACGGAGCAAGAGCCGGCCACGGAGCCGCAGTCGTGAAAGGAGCCGTAGCAGGGGGAGAAGCAGAGGACGGAGTCGTGCTAGGAGCTGGAGCCGCAGCGCCAGTCGTAGTGGTAGCAGTAGCAGCAGCGGCTCCAATAGGAGTCGCCGCAGCTGCGTCAACAGGAGAGTCAAATCAGGTGATTTTATGGTTAGGGAGGAGGACTTTACTGAGCTGGAGAAGGCCAGACGACGTAAAGAAATCCAGGATACGCTTGTACAGCCTGCAAAGTCAATTTTGAAGAAAAGAATGGATTCCTCCGAGACAGATTCTCCCATGCTAGCGCAGGTAACCATCTCTCATTATGGCTTGGGAAATTGTAACATTCAAAATGCTAGTCAAAAGCTGTTAATATTTATTCTTCACTTTATGTATGGCACTCTCAACTTAAGACACTTAAAGGGGTCATCGGAGGGTCTTAACGAAAAATCTATAACATACTTTGGTTAAAATTTCTCAATGGTAGTGTAAAACAACACCCTTTTACCCTATCAAAAAGAGCTCTGTTCATAGCGACCTGTTTCAGTGCATGGCCCTTTAAATGCTATTGAGCTCTGCTCACCCTACCCCTCTATTCCATGGGGTGACAAGCAGTTCACATGAGACTGTAAACTTTAGCCGCATTCATGTGAAACTTGCTAACTAACACATTATTAGGAAAGGCAATTTTCAAAGATTCATTAAAAAAAAAAAAAAAGGTATACACTTCTTCTGTAGGTGAAGCTGGATCAGGAATAATTCACTTCAAAAACAAAGGTAATCCACTGCATCTTCAGCGACTCAGATGTCAGGAGTAAAAGACGACTGCTATGTCTGCACACAGCAACCTGTTTTAGTACATGTTTCTTTAAATGCTAATGAACTCTGCTCACCCCACCCCTCTCTTCCATGGGGTGACGAGCCGTTCTCATGAGACTGTTTACTTTAGCTGCATTTAGCTGCGGAGCTTGCTAACTAGCACGTTATTAGGAAAGGCGATTTGCAAAGATTCATAAAAGAACCTTATACTCACTTTTTCACGAATGATTCGCGTGAACAGACGCATTTAGGCAGATCGGGACCGGCGCATTCCCTTCAAAAACAAAAGTTACGTTAATCCTCTGCGTCTTCAGCAGCTCAGATGTCTGGAGTAAAAGACGACTGCTATGTTCATTATTACATCCAACAACAAAACACCTAAATCACGTAGGACACTTTTGTCTACACCTGCTCCGGCATAGAAACAATAGCTGACTGATGACAGCTCACTCAGGGTGGGTCTGTGATAAAACACCAGTGTCAGTCAACAATCATGGGAGGGGCTTGTGCAGAACTACTTCACTCTGCCAAGAATCTCAGAACAGCCTGATCTGAGAAAGTGATTGTTATTATAGGGGATTTAAAAAAAAAGCACTGGGTGGATTTTTATCATTATATAGAGTGGATGTGTACACACACTGCCAACACACATTTATGTTCAAACAACATGTAAAAGTGAATTTTGCATCCGATGACCATCTTAAATGCATGTCTATCTTTTATATTTACTTATATAATACCAACATGTATTAAAAGATTTTAGGATGGATATGCATGTACATGACATATATGTCCAAAAATTTATTGCACATACATAAACACACATTTTTGTATGCGTCAGATGTATGTTAACACATGAAATAGTTCCGATTTCTAATAGGTTTCATATATGTTTCTTCATATGACAAAATATTTTATGTATGGAAATTAAATTTATGCACATACAGGTATATTTCATTTGTGTATACAGTACTAATTATTTATAGCAGTCATTATTTGAGTTCGGTGCGGCAGTCATGTAATATCCTTGTAAAATTTGGTCCAAAGATTCTCCATCAAATCCCATCTTGGTTTGCGAATGAACCCCAGACCTCTCTCTACCTCCTCTCACTTATACTTTGATTAATGTTTAGATTAGTCTTACCAAGTTAAAGAGGCAGGAAGGTTGATGGAGTATAGGCAAAGGAGAGAATAAGATTGAAAGATAGAAAGATACAGAGCCTATATATTCTTTTCTATAATCCATATTCACAGCTCTGATGTGAATGGAAGACTCACTGAATTCATAAAATGACTCATTTCCTTTATTCACTGTGAGTCTATGATAGGAGAATATCACATCCTCTTTGTGTCTAGGCCACATTACAGCAAAATTCAGACTGAAAGCTAGACACTTTCATGTGAATTCATGTACTACTGCAGATACTATGAGCTCTCACAGATACCAGCACTGATGAAACTGCAGAGGCTCGAGCCAAGATGTGATCTCAAGTGGCTCTGAGAGGTCAACCTTAAAGTAACTCGCTCTGATCATGAGGGACTGATGAAGGAGAGAAGAAAGTGATAGGTAGTAGTTAAACTTCATATGAAATAAGCCATTAGAGTGAAAAAACACCCTGTCAAGGAGTCCACAAATCATCCAAAAAGCAACAGAAATGATTGTGTTACTCTAAAAATAACTTCCCTGTCATAAGAAAAAGGAAACCCTTCATTGTTTTTGTGAATGAATTTCACATACAATCTAATGTGCGGCAAATGACAAAGCATCTCTCAGCTCAAATGATTAATGAAGATTGCATCCCATGAATTAGCAGAAAGCTGCAGCAGTGATAATAATCAATTAGAGTTCAAACACAATTGCAAATCAATGCGGTCTTGGCAGACTGTGTATGAAGTCACACTTTCTTGCTACCCAGGCTCATTGGAAATACGTGACTCTACCTAAATTTCTGCAAAACTCAAATAACGCACCTTGCTACAGTTTCCTGTTGAAATGAACACTAGAGGCAGTAAAACTCAGACAACTTTTATTCCTTTTCTCACAACGTATGATTTATAGGTCCAGAGTTTTGATTGAGAAAGCCTAGTTTTTGCACAAGTCCTTGCACAATACACTCTGGTACAAATCCCATGAAACGTCTCGGGTTATGCATGTAACCATGGTTCCCGAAGGGGGAATGAGATGCTGTGTCCTGTAGGGGACACCATGGGGACCGCCACCATCAGGACTGGTGTCTGAAACATGTGTGAAACCCATGACATCACAGGCATGCACCCGGATGTATAAATGGCACCTGCCAAACACTTCACCAACTTGGTCTCTGAAGAAGACATGAAAACCAAGCACTAGGCATGGCGAGGGGGCGCAGCATCTCAGGGAACCATGGTTATATGCATAACCCAAGACATTCCCATTCTAGGGAACTTGTGCTGCGTCCTCTAGTGGACACTATGTGCACACTCCACGGCGCATGCCTGTTCACCTGGTGAGAGAGCATCAAGGGAGCTACAGACATACACTGAACCTTTCCTCAGAAAGAGGGCAATCCAATAATAAAGCCAATAATGCCTGGGGCTACTGATATAATGGGGAAAAATGGGGAACCCAGATGAACAGGAGGGACACTCCATTAACCAAACTAAGAACACAACTATCCTCATAAAGCTATGTTACAATGAGCCAAAGCAGCAAGCAGGGCCCAGTGGGCCCTCACACTTAAAAAAAAAAAAAGCATCAAGAAGTGTTACAACCTGAGCACAGTTTAGACCTGGAATGCTTCTCATCCAACACTGAGATGCGCTCTCTTCTTCTTATCACTTGCCCACCTCTGCACTCGACTCTCAGAGGGAGGAGGGACGCGAGTGGCCATGCTACTCTTCTGATCCAGCCTATGATCCTCAGATTGAGACGGACCAGCCCCCTCAGAGGTTTTAGAGGAAGACTTGGGACGGCAGGGAATAAGTTTCCTGAAGGCAGCAGACCGCACCTTCGCCTCAGAGGACAAACCCTTTCCCTCATTTAGGTCTTTAAGGAAGTCAGCTTGGTAAGATTGCAACACAGCCATTGTGTGCAAGGCTCCACCAGCTTGACCTGCCATATACGCAGAGCTGGAGTTTTTAAAGAAGACGACTAACCTGGGAGAGAACTCTCACGAGTGTCCTCTCCACAGGGGGCGTCTTCGCAAATCCGCACTCAGCCACACCCTCAACATTAGCATAATCTGTTTCCACGTATGTGGGGCTGGAGTTAGGTTGGGAGGATTCAGTGCTCACACTATCATCACTATCGCCAAACACATCCACGTCCTCACTCTTACTAGATGACCCCAATAAAGCACTATCCGCGGGATCCGATAACCCAAGAGAAAGAGCATCTGGATCCTGCCAAGCGCTCAAGCTTGCAGAGGAAGCTTTCGAAAGGTCTGTACCCTTCTCAAACTTTTCTGCAAGCTCAACCTGTGAACCTCGTGCCTTGGCAGCAGCGGGACCCAGAGACACAGATGCTTGTCTCTCATCCCTTAAAAGGAAGGACAAACCCAAATGGAGCTTTCTCATCGGAAATTCTCACAATGAGCGCATTCAGAGACCTCGAGCACTGAACGCACATACTCCTCACCAAGACACATAACGCATAGATTGAGTGTGTCCTTGGGTGTCAGAAACCTCGGACACAGGGGCACACACTTTCTAAAATGCTCACTAGCCTTGGTTTTTCCATAATGCCTTCACACGCACTGTCAAACAAATGGCTCCTGAAGATAACAAAAGTTGGTGACGTGTTAATTTCAGACATTTCTTGCTGGATGAAGGACCTTCAACTCAACTTTGCCAAGACAGAAATGCTTGTGGTTTCAACAAACCAATCACTTCATCACAATTTCAACATCCAGTGAGATACATCAAACATAGCTCATTCAAAAACAGCCAGAATCCTTGGATTTGTGATTGATGATCAGCTTAATTTCTCAGATCACATTGCTAAAACTGCCCAGTCCAGCAGATTTGCTTTATACAACATTAGGAAGATTAGGAAGGTTCCCTTTCTTTCGGAACATGCTACACGCACGATTTGAAAACTGATACTTTTAAACGTTGTCGTCACATTTACAGCTTCATATGCATGAGTTTTCTAATTTACTAGGTTTGCTCGGTAGCTCACGTGATACGGCGTTGCATTTTAGAGATGAAGAGCTCCGGTACGAACCCCGTGAAACTACGGTTCGACAAAATAGCTCGAGCTGTTGTTGATGCAGCCAAAATAACATGGCTGCATCAACAAATGCGCTTTTATATCACTTTTGTTAACACTATCGGGTAGGTTTAAGGTTGGGTTTGGTGTAGTAGAAGGTATACTATTTTCCAACACATCTGAAGTCTGAACTGCTGCAATACATACATAATAAAAACGCAGCAATACGTGCCTGTACAAACGTAATAAAAACATGTCAAGGTCACGTATTGAACGCATGTTTTAAAGGCACTCAATGGACATTTCACTTTGAAACTACCGCAAAACATGCCATAAGGTATGTGATATTGGTATTGCAGAACTAACAGTTTAGCTTGCTCAACATGATTCTCCTAAAGCTGTCGTTTCGCTGTCATTACCTGAAAAAAACAAAAAAACAAAAACCTAATCTCATTAAAAAGCATGACTTGTTTTACAAGGTGGCAATTTTGCATTAATTCACATAATGTTTTTCTCAAGATTTTAAGAAAAAATGTTAAGGTCCACTAGGGTGACCATACATCCTGACCGGGATTGCTAAATTGCCCACAATGTCTGGGTTTTGGCTTTGTTTTGCTATTGCGTTTATACTTGATGAAGGTAATGACTGAAAAGTAAGTTTGACTGATAGCATGCAGGCAATGTACAAAAACACAGCCAAAACCCAAACATCTTAGGCAATTTAGAAATCCTGGCCAGGATATGTCCAGGAAAAAGAGGAATTTATGGAATTTACCAAAACATAAAATAGCTATGAATTGCCCTGAGAATGTTTTGGAAAAAAACTGACCCAAAGACTATAGAATACCCAAGATGTGTCCCTCATATAGTTTTGAATGGAGAAAAATGCAACACTCAATATGGCCGCTCAATCGCAGTAAGCCCCCGGTGTTTCAAAGATGGCCGCCAAGTGAAATGACTTACCTTAAAGGGACTCTGAACTGACCATAGAAGAAGGCAGTTTATGCTAATGTCTATTAAAGTACTCCTTTGTGGCAATACTGAGAATGCAACCTTGACAATCAACCAGCATTATAGAGAATTGTGCCTTTGTAAATGAATCTCAGTTCAGTATGACTAGTATGACAAGTGCACTACTTTATTTTACATATCAAATCTACCAAAATAACTTTGGCACAGTAATGAATTTGAATAAAGCATTGATGTCAATGTCAGTCATTTGCAAAATCCTTTTCAGTGTGACCTCTGACAGCTCAGTCTTTGTGTCTATTCCTATAATTTGTGAGTAATATTGTTCTCACGGCTTAGGTCTTTGTGTGCAATCATTTACAATCTATTGTTATCATTCTTTGTTTTTATATGTCAATGACACTGTATACAATTGTAAAATATTCTGCTTTTTGATGAAGCTTTTCCTAGTTAACCTTCGAAAAAATTTTCTATTCAGTTCTGCCGGACAATTTTGATCACAAACGCGACCTCCCGGAGCAACAAAAATTTTGAAATTACAAATATAAACTATAAAATTGCAGATTCAGAATGTTGAAAAAGTGTTGTGAATAATGGTCTGTTTTACTTGACCGCAGTTTAAAAGCAACTCTTTGTCTTTATCCAGCTACAGTTCTGTCCATTATAAGTAACATATGAGAAACAATTAGGTTTCAGTATCGCATTGTTTGAGGTTTAATCTCAAACCAGCTTTGTAAGCAGCTTTGCTCTTTCATCCCTTCTTAATTACCCATTTTCTGTTTTATTTATTTATTTTACGGTGAAAGATGTTGCTGCAAGTTCCTTTCACTTGAACTATGCTTTGATGAACACTGCTGGAGTCCTAATAACTCCCTAAAGTTTCTCCTTTTTTCTATGAAGAGAAAAGGGAAGGCATAGCCTAATATATATATATATATATATATATATATAAAATAAAAATCTATGTAAAAAGTTTAACCTATCAGGTACTCAAGTGAAAAAAAGCACAATAGAAACCATCACAGACTCTCTAATGTTTTGCACTACAAATACCATTATCAACATTACAAACCATCAACTGTTAACCAATACTTAATGGTTCCAGTAGCACCGTTGCCAAGTTTGTCAGTTTCCCGCAGAATTTGTATACTTGTAGTCTGTTGTTGCAGGTTGATTTTTGTCCTGCGGTTTAAAGGTTTGACATATTGTATATATTGTAATTAACTGAAATAGATGTATTGAAATATTTTACATTCTACCCGTGATAAAACTGTGCTAGACTGAGCTTTGTGATTAAGGGGCCTTTTAACTCCTTTATGAAAACAGACAGTTTATGATTACTAGTGATTTTCAAGCTGAAATTGTGCATAACATAACAGTGACTGCAAAATATGTGTTTTACATATGGGAGTTGCATATGTTGAGTTTTGATATTTGGATAAAGTGATTTTGGGTCATTTTCATTGGACTTTGGACTGGTTTTGTTAAATAAACCTGGCAACCCTGTCCAGTAGTGTGTTTTGGGCCATATTCTATTAGGATTTAATTACCAGTGGGGACCCTCAGGGACCACTGCAGTTTCCATTAAAACCAATACCATTCCCATTATAACCATTAAAACCATTACATGATGTTTTATTAACAAGGTTCAGGAGGAGCACGATCAGATAATCAACCAATTCAGCACAGGTGGCGCTTGTCTGTCCCATGACAGTTTTCTGGCATCCCTCCTCCACCCCAGTGCCTCACTCTTAAACTATTCTCATCTCATACTAGTGATGGGGGGAGTTCTCTGGGTTCGGACTATGGCCCTGTCCACACGAACACGGTTATTTTTAAAACCGCAGCTTTTTCTACGCGGTTTGGCTGTTCGTCCACACGCAAATGCAGCACCAGTTCACTGAAACCGAACATTTTTGAAAACGCCCGCCAGGGTGAAGATTTTCAAAAACTCCGGTTGCAGTGTTATCGTGTAGAGAGCGAAACAGTGCTTCATAGCATGCTTTTGCGTTTTCATGTGGACGGAGAATTTTTTTTAAACGGAAGATGGACAAACGTTTATAAAAATGCCCGTGTACGTGTGGACATATATGTATATATTCCGAGCTCGGAGCCCTCCTTCAAGACAGCATGCCAAATATGCTTACTAATTGCTAAATCCTATTATACTGTATGTAAGTGCGACCTCTTGAATTCTATTTTTTTTTCAGCAGGGGGATAAAATGGACTACTTACTGATTAATTATTACTCACCCCTTGGACATCACTACTTTCGGTCATGCACATTTAAACCATTGGCGCTAATCACTGCGCTATTCACAGATACCACTAGAATAAGTAACATATCACTTTTATGGGCCATGTTCTCCTGCCATATACGGCTAGCGAAAAAGACGAGGCCATATGAGCACAACCTTAAAATGAAACGCCTGCCATGGTTAATCATATTCGGTTGTAAATTAGCTTTAATAATACATCGGCTAACACATTTTCCACACACACCACTTTAAATAGTTAGCAAGATGGACCCATTGCCGACAAGTGCAGGGCCGAAAAAGAGATGCAAACTAGTTTAATCAAATAGGGCTGAGATTGGGTCAGTACATTTCCCTAATAGATTTGGATAGAGGGTCAGAGACACTTTTAGGTGTCCGCTAGTGGATTTGCATGAATGTAAATTTACTCTTCTGGGTCGCAGGATAGTATAAATAGCCCCGAGTTCCTCAAGCCGTCTCTATTCTAAACAGCAGTTATTCAGAACAACTGCTGCAATGGTGAAATTAAAGGGGGATGGCAGGGGGAAGGTTCCTCTTGCCACAACAAAGGAAGGAAATCCCACTTAGATTTGTACTTCTCCCTTTCTTCTACCTTTAGCGGGTGTATCAGAGAATAAACAGTGCCTGAAGCTGGTAGCCACCTGCAATGTATTCCCCCACCCCCATTAAAGTCCTTCACAGAAATCAGAATTTAATAAATCACCCCGGAGTCTGACAGAGTTTATCTCAAGGGGTCGCTTTGACTCGGGAGGAGCCGCTAGACAGACAAAGCCTAGGCCGATAAGATGTGAAATTAAATACAGTTAGCAGTTGGAAACAAAGGACGGAATGTGTCACAAGCCACTACGTAACCACCAAAAAGCTTATTACCGAAGAAATGGCAGAGACAGGAGGTGATTCATTTCAGTTTGCGCACATTTAACCTAATTTGCATGCTTACTGTCAACATATCTTTCTGTCGCCGATACGTTCAAGAGCTTTCATTAAGGCCTGAAGTTGACATCCTTTTTATTGAGGCATGGCATATAAATCATGGCCGTCGCACACCTGCACATCTCGATCGGAGATCTTGCTCTATCATGTTATGCTTCCCTTTAAACACATGACAGGTTCGACACCAGTTATTGCTTAAGGTAAGGAGAGAGTTATTGGAGTGCGGTTTATCTCTGTGTGTACAGATATCCTCACTTAACGTGTTGAAATACAGATTATTTACCGCAACAAATATACCACTTTGGTAGAGAACCAGTTAAAAGTGAAGGGTGTCATTTTTGCGCAACTAGCATCACCAAATGAAATTGCAACAAAACTGACTGTTTTCAAACAGATTTCCTGAACACCACTGTTGGTTGGAAAACTGGTAGTCACACCCCCAAACTCACTATGTTGGCTGGTCGGGATGTTCAAAACAAACAGAGCAAAATTTGGAAAGTGCCAGAGCCACAAAGTTTACACTTTTTAGAGAAGTCAACCTATAAATGGCATACTGAGTAGACTCTCATGGCAATTCGTATTAAGGAAATGGTGCAGAATTCATACGATCTGCTTAAACTGCACTGAGGGTTGTGTTTAGAGGTGCTTACATTTTACTTAAAATTGTATCGAATGAATCAAACTCCAACTAATTACGTTGTCATGTGATCGGGTTGGCTTGCTTATAGTTTCCTCTAGTGGTCAACCAATTTATACCATAGTTTTCAACATAGGCTCATTGGAAATACGTGCCTCTACATTCATTTCTGCAAAACTTAAAAAACTTACCAATATGTATGAATCACTGCAGTTTCAAGTTGAAGTGAACTAGAGGCAGTAAAACTCCAACAACTTTTATTCATTTTCACACAAAGTATGATTTACAGGTACAGAGTTTTCATTTATAAAGGCTAATTTTAACACAATTGCTTGTAGAATATTATGTTATTACTTCAAAACGATTTTAACATCCTGCACGATTTGAAAACTGATACTTTTAAACGTTGTCGTCACATTTACAGCTTCATATGCATGAGTTTTCTAATTTACTAGGTTTGCTCGGTAGCTCACGTGATACGGCGTTGCATTTTAGAGATGAAGAGCTCCGGTACGAACCCCGTGAAACTACGGTTCGACAAAATAGCTCGAGCTGTTGTTGATGCAGCCAAAATAACATGGCTGCATCAACAAATGCATTTTTATATCACTTTTGTTAACACTATCGGGTAGGTTTAAGGTTGGGTTTGGTGTAGTAGAAGGTATACTATTTTCCAACACATCTGAAGTCTGAACTGCTGCAATACATACATAATAAAAACGCAGCAATACGTGCCTGTACAAACGTAATAAAAACATGTCAAGGTCACGTATTGAACGCATGTTTTAAAGGCACTCAATGGACATTTCACTTTGAAACTACCGCAAAACATGCCATAAGGTATGTGATATTGGTATTGCAGAACTAACAGTTTAGCTTGCTCAACATGATTCTCCTAAAGCTGTCGTTTCGCTGTCATTACCTGAAAAAAACAAAAAAACAAAAACCTAATCTCATTAAAAAGCATGACTTGTTTTACAAGGTGGCAATTTTGCATTAATTCACATAATGTTTTTCTCAAGATTTTAAGAAAAAATGTTAAGGTCCACTAGGGTGACCATACATCCTGACCGGGATTGCTAAATTGCCCACAATGTCTGGGTTTTGGCTTTGTTTTGCTATTGCGTTTATACTTGATGAAGGTAATGACTGAAAAGTAAGTTTGACTGATAGCATGCAGGCAATGTACAAAAACACAGCCAAAACCCAAATATCTTAGGCAATTTAGAAATCCTGGCCAGGATATGTCCAGGAAAAAGAGGAATTTATGGAATTTACCAAAATATAAAATAGCTATGAATTGCTCTGAGAATGTTTTGGAAAAAAACTGACCCAAAGACTATAGAATACCCAAGATGTGTCCCTCATATAGTTTTGAATGGAGAAAAATGCAACACTCAATATGGCCGCTCAATTGCAGTAAGCCCCCGGTGTTTCAAAGATGGCCGCCAAGTGAAATGACTTACCTTAAAGGGACTCTGAACTGACCATAGAAGAAGGCAGTTTATGCTAATGTCTATTAAAGTACTCCTTTGTGGCAATACTGAGAATGCAACCTTGACAATCAACCAGCATTATAGAGAATTGTGCCTTTGTAAATGAATCTCAGTTCAGTATGACTAGTATGACAAGTGCACTACTTTATTTTACATATCAAATCTACCAAAATAACTTTGGCACAGTAATGAATTTGAATAAAGCATCGATGTCAATGTCAGTCATTTGCAAAATCCTTTCCAGTGTGACCTCTGACAGCTCAGTCTTTGTGTCTATTCCTATAATTTGTGAGTAATATTGTTCTCACGGCTTAGGTCTTTGTGTGCAATCATTTACAATCTATTGTTATCATTCTTTGTTTTTATATGTCAATGACACTGTATACAATTGTAAAATATTCTGCTTTTTGATGAAGCTTTTCCTAGTTAACCTTCGAAAAAATTTTCTATTCAGTTCTGCCGGACAATTTTGATCACAAACGCGACCTCCCGGAGCAACAAAAATTTTGAAATTACAAATATAAACTATAAAATTGCAGATTCAGAATGTTGAAAAAGTGTTGTGAATAATGGTCTGTTTTACTTGACCGCAGTTTAAAAGCAACTCTTTGTCTTTATCCAGCTACAGTTCTGTCCATTATAAGTAACATATGAGAAACAATTAGGTTTCAGTATCGCATTGTTTGAGGTTTAATCTCAAACCAGCTTTGTAAGCAGCTTTGCTCTTTCATTCCTTCTTAATTACCCATTTTCTGTTTTATTTATTTATTTTACGGTGAAAGATGTTGCTGCAAGTTCCTTTCACTTGAACTATGCTTTGATGAACACTGCTGGAGTCCTAATAACTCCCTAAAGTTTCTCCTTTTTTCTATGAAGAGAAAAGGGAAGGCATAGCCTAATATATATATATATATATATATATATATAAAATAAAAATCTATGTAAAAAGTTTAACCTATCAGGTACTCAAGTGAAAAAAAGCACAATAGAAACCATCACAGACTCTCTAATGTTTTGCACTACAAATACCATTATCAACATTACAAACCATCAACTGTTAACCAATACTTAATGGTTCCAGTAGCACCGTTGCCAAGTTTGTCAGTTTCCCGCAGAATTTGTATACTTGTAGTCTGTTGTTGCAGGTTGATTTTTGTCCTGCGGTTTAAAGGTTTGACATATTGTATATATTGTAATTAACTGAAATAGATGTATTGAAATATTTTACATTCTACCCGTGATAAAACTGTGCTAGACTGAGCTTTGTGATTAAGGGGCCTTTTAACTCCTTTATGAAAACAGACAGTTTATGATTACTAGTGATTTTCAAGCTGAAATTGTGCATAACATAACAGTGACTGCAAAATATGTGTTTTACATATGGGAGTTGCATATGTTGAGTTTTGATATTTGGATAAAGTGATTTTGGGTCATTTTCATTGGACTTTGGACTGGTTTTGTTAAATAAACCTGGCAACCCTGTCCAGTAGTGTGTTTTGGGCCATATTCTATTAGGATTTAATTACCAGTGGGGACCCTCAGGGACCACTGCAGTTTCCATTAAAACCAATACCATTCCCATTATAACCATTAAAACCATTACATGATGTTTTATTAACAAGGTTCAGGAGGAGCACGATCAGATAATCAACCAATTCAGCACAGGTGGCGCTTGTCTGTCCCATGACAGTTTTCTGGCATCCCTCCTCCACCCCAGTGCCTCACTCTTAAACTATTCTCATCCCATACTAGTGATGGGGGGAGTTCTCTGGGTTCGGACTATGGCCCTGTCCACACGAACACGGTTATTTTTAAAACCGCAGCTTTTTCTACGCGGTTTGGCTGTTCGTCCACACGCAAATGCAGCACCAGTTCACTGAAACCGAACATTTTTGAAAACGCCCGCCAGGGTGAAGATTTTCAAAAACTCCGGTTGCAGTGTTATCGTGTAGAGAGCGAAACAGTGCTTCATAGCATGCTTTTGCGTTTTCATGTGGACGGAGAATTTTTTTTAAACGGAAGATGGACAAACGTTTATAAAAATGCCCGTGTACGTGTGGACATATATGTATATATTCCGAGCTCGGAGCCCTCCTTCAAGACAGCATGCCAAATATGCTTACTAATTGCTAAATCCTATTATACTGTATGTAAGTGCGAACTCTTGAATTCTATTTTTTTTTCAGCAGGGGGATAAAATGGACTACTTACTGATTAATTATTACTCACCCCTTGGACATCACTACTTTCGGTCATGCACATTTAAACCATTCAATGAAATGAATCGGAAACATGTCAGCGGACTGCTTGGTTATGCTCAGTTCAGTTAAAGCTCATATAAGCTACTGCTAACTACAGTATAACGTGAAAATTGTGGCTCCAACAAAACATTGCTCTGTATGAAATATTTCTGATTTATATGTTGCCTTCCAAAAATGTTATTTCAGCAGAATGCCCGTCTACTTTTAAATGTTTCTACTTTCATGGCCACCGTGAATGAAGAAACATTTTTTCCCATGGAGTGTGTAATTACAACAGAGGCTAACAGGTAATGCTAACTAGCTAAACATGGACATACTTTTAAATGTTTCTACTTTCATGGCCACCGTGAATGAAGAAAAATTTTTTCCCATGGAGTGTGTAATTACAACAGAGGCTAACAGGTAATGCTAACTAGCTAAACATGGACATTTTTTAACCCATGAACTGTTTAAACATCAAATGGAAATGGCATGAATTTACATTGAAAAAATGTACCACACGTCTCTGCAACCCAATTAAGAAAGATATTTTTAAGAACAGGTATAATTGAAAACTTAGGCTATTGGATCAATGTTTTTAACGCATGTTGCATGTTCTGTCCTAGAGAAATAGAGTGTGTAGCAGAGGATATCGGATAACCTATTGGGTGTGTTATCAAATTACACTGCTGAGATAATTTGGCTGTTCTAATTAAAGGGCTTTAGGAAAGAGCAGCAGAGTGGAACAGTTTTCCAGTTTAAAAGCCAGGTGTTATTAATCTTCCTCTTGCTCAGGAGTTTGTGTGCACGTATGTGTATGTGTTAAAGCATTTCATGACCTGGCTTCAAGGAAGCCGTTCAGGCGACCTCTCCTAAAGCACATTAAAGGTTTCCTATTCATTTTTATTCTCCTCCCACATTAACTTTGTTAGTTTTGTAACCGTGGCCTCTGTATTGCCATCTGTGGTTGAAACATAGAATTACATGTCACTGAATTTAACGTCAGTTGTGCTCAGTTTGATTTGTAAACAATTAGACATGCGTTGCGAGTGAGATCAACCAGATCCAATGAAATCATTTACAAATCACTTGAACATGCCAAGTAGAAACATTTGGATCTATTTGTAACAACACGAGGGTGAGTCAATGCCAGAAATTTCTTTTTGGTACAACTATTTCTTTTAAATGTGAACTTTCCTGCTTGTTTTGACCTCTGGATTGTTTAATGAATTCATGTCTTTATCCTCTCTGATGTTAAATCCTGCTCAGTGTCATTTGTAGTCAGTAATTACTCAGTGTTTTTCTGCATGTCTGTAATTTACTGTGAAATTAATATGACATATTCTGTTTTGTTGAACATTTTAGGTTAATTACACCCTGTTACATTTAATTATGGAAATCAAGTGAGTGGAATTCTGTTTCTGTAATGAAAGAATCCCATTTGCGTTAATATGTTGCTGTGAGGAACAAATAGGCCATTTTGGAATCATGTATCACTGACTACCTGACAACTACCTGACAACTGAGCCTCCAGCGATACAAAGACACATCTGACAGACTCTCATCTTAAAACTGGTTAATTAGCCATTTCCAGTCTGTATATCGATTCTCCCTTTTTGTAGGTTCTCAACTAGCTTAGCTTCAGGATACAGATTTTATGTTTGACTTTAAAGGGATAGTTCACCCAAAAAATGAAAATTCTGTCATTAATTACTCACCCTCATGTCGTTCTAAATCCGTAAGACCTCCGTTCATCTTCAGAACACAAATTAAGATATTTTTGATGCATTCTGAAAGCTCTCTGACCCTCTCATAGACAGCAATGTAATTAACACGATCAACGTCCAGAAACGTAGCAAGGACAACGAAAAAATAATCCATGTGACATCAGGGGTTCAACCATAATTTTACGAAGCTATAGAATATTTTTTGTACGCAAAGAAAAAAAAAAAAAGACTTTATTCAACAATTCATCTCCTCCACGTCACCCTAGCACCATTTTGGAGAGTATCCACTGAACGCAAACAGCATATGCTGTTCTGTGTCAGCTACACCACGCGGATACATTTTCTAAGTTTATTTATGCTTTGATTTGAACGAAAACAGCGTATCCGCGTGGCGCAGCTGCGTTTCTGGAAGTTGATCATGTTAATTACATTGCTGTCTATGGGAGGGTCAGAGAGCCCTCAGAATGCAACAAAATATATGTTTTGTGTGTTCCGAAGATGAACGGAGGTCTTACGGGTGTGGAACGACATGAGGGTGAGTAATTAATGACAGAATTTTCATTTTTGGGTGAACTATCCCTTTAAGTGGCAGGCCAACATAGTACCAAAATAGAGCACAAAAAGTCCTAAAGCTTAGCAATATGACAAAAATATTATAGTTTCAAAGATTTTCTTGTATTTCTGCAGCCAATAATTACATTTTGTTTTAGCTTATATAGTTTTCTTCATTGTTTTGCAGATGAGGGCATGTAATGAACTGCTAACATCTGACAGATTACAACTTTATGCCAAAATACAATGAAGATTGATTGAATGTCAACATCAAAAGATATGGAAGTGTTTTCGTATATTTTAAATGATAATATGCCTTTTTATTTTGATCTCCTAAGGGGCCATTCACACAGAGCAAGACTTTCCATTCCAATGCACTACTTTTCCATTGTTTTTGTATGTAAACACGCACTAGATGGGCATGTTTGACCATTGCGCTCATGTCTCGTCTCTTTTGCGCTAAAGTTAAAATAAGTTCCACTTTTAAAAAAACGCATATTGAAACTTTGCACTTTTTTCCCCAGTCCACTGCATGCGTCTCACATTTTTAAAGCAAACTACTCTAGTTGCATTTAATTATTTGCAGCTAGCATCTTACCTGTTGAGAATCACTCATTTAAACTGTCAGTTTCTTTCCTTCCCTGTAAACAGTCTACTTTTGCGATGTCAACCCTTCTTTAGGCCTCATCTCTGCTCTCATTTTTATTCTGATCAATAGCAGTCTGCCCACTGGGGTTGTAACTCAAAATTTCAAAACTGCCGTCTCTCCTTTACTCAGAAACCTGGCTCAGTTCCTACCATATTTACTTACTACAGGCCTGTTTTTAATCTGCTATTTGCTAAGGTTCTGGAAAAAGTAGCTCCTTCACATCTGCAATCTCATTTAGAACTTAATCATCTCTATGAACCACTTCAATCAGGTTTTGGTCCACTTCACTGCACCGAGACTGCATTGCTCAGTGTGGTCATTGACCTCCTTTTATCTGCTGAATCTGGGTTTCTTATCTTTCCTTTACTACTCAAACTCAACTCTGCTTTTGATACTGTCTTTAACAAAACTCTCCCTGTCTGTTGTTCTGCCCTTGGAATTTAAGAAGTGCACTTTCCTGGTTCACCTGGTACCCTTCGGATAAACAGTTCTTCATCATTCTTCAAAGACACAAATCCCACACACTCCCTTTACATATGGTGTTCCTCAAGGATCTGTTCTCAGTCCTCTGCTCTTTAAACTCTACATATTTCCCTTTGATACTATCCTGCGACTAGTCTTAAAAGTCACTACTACAGTGATGACACATAATTATGCATCAGTTCCAGATACATCTCACCACTTTGACTACCTGTATGTGTTAAAGCATTTTATGACCTCTCTTAGCAGATAACAATGTTTCAAATTTATTTGAAACATTACAGAGTAACTTTGTAACTGTGGATGTAACATGAAATTATTAATGGATTTCTCATCAATTATGCTCAGTTTGGTTCATGAACAAATCAGAGAGGCTGTGTTAATAGGACAATGATAAATTCACAAATCGCTACTTTACAAACTCTTTTGAACATGCCAGGTACAAATTAGATGGATGTCAAAATATTTTGTGAATAATGATTACTTGTGATTTAAAAATATGAATGAACTTTATTAAAATATTTAATGGTAATATATATGTAATGGCAGTAATTGTTCCTGACTGTAAATTTAGGTAGGGCAGATTCTGAGTCTTAGAGCTACTTTATGTTAAACATTTTGTAAGCTTTATATTTTAATCGCTGAACACATGCAGAACACTTTTGGCAGAGGTCTAATACCCATGCCTTATTTTAGAATGCTACAATTTGTGGAGGAATCCCGGTGAGGAAAAGAGAGTAAAAGAAAAAAAAATAATGCAAAATAAATAAATAAAAACAATCACTACAGGATGAGCATTTTAAACAAAATGATTTATACTTTCATTAATTTGATACGATACCACACATAGGAAGAAAAACATGCCAACTAGTTTTGTGATTTTATTTTTTTATGTAATTGAATGAATGAATGAATGAATGAATGAATGAATGAATGAATGAATGTACTTTATTGTCCCGTTCCTGGGAAATTTATCTTGGACACCATGGCCTGACCATGATTATTCAGTGAATATCAGTCATTTTTAAAGACCAAGGAGAGGGAGTGTTTTTGGTACCTCCAAACATTTTGCTCTGTACAGGACATCCAGTCTGTGACATGAATAGTCTGAGATAAATTTACTAAAATACAATGTCCTCTACAGAGGACAACAATCTACACCTTGGTCCCAGGAGGATAGTACACATAGCTGAAGCAGACATGTCATATCATTTACATGTGGAGCGAGGTCTATATAAGGTAACGTGAAAATAAGCAGGGAAATCTCAAATCCGCCCCAATGACTCTCAATTAGAGCGTGCTGCAGTTCCATTTCTCACCACAGATTTACATTGGAAAATTATGGGGTGCTATAGAGCTGGGGAGGGGAGGGTTCAGGCACTGTCTGCCCTGCTGCCTGCCGAAGACATACGATCATTGTCATTATATGCTGCTAAATTCATGACTCAAAATTGCCCAGAAAATCTGAAAAATGTTTATTGCAGAATGCTGAAATTTTTAAGGCTTGCAATTTATTATTTATTGAGTCTATGTTTTGCATGAATATTTTGGTGGGGCACTTTACAGGCGAGCCGTGTCTGCACATACAGTCAGGTCCATATATATTTGGACACAGCTGCTGACCAAAACATATGCTTATTTTTGCTGCTGACCAAAACATGTTCAAGTTACAGTTATATAATGTATATGGGCTTAAAGTGAGCTTTAATTTGAAGGTATTCTCATCACAATTGGAGGAAAGGTTAAGGAATTACAGCTCTTTAATATGTACCTCCCCCCTTTTCAAGGGACCATAAGTAATTGGACAGTTGACTCAGAAGCCATTTCATGGACAGATGTGGGCTATTCCTTCGTTATTTCTACATCAGTTAAGCAGGTAAAAGTTCTGGAGTTGATTCTAAAGCTGCTTTTCCACTGAAATTACCTGGAACAATTTGTCCCAGGAACTTTTTTCTCCCCAGACCTGTTGCTGTCTGCGTTTCCATCTCGGTCTAAAGTACCGTGAAGAATAGGCAAATAGTATGGTGACATCGGTCTGCGCGCGTTTCTCAATACCATGTATGCAAATTTCGGACTTGCATCTCTATAGTTCAGACTTTGCGAGTTCGACTCAGGAGTGTGAACTCCCGGGGACGGGATGACGCAACCCTGATAGCACACATACATCTCGGAGACGTCTATTTGACGTCTGCTTTACATCTGCAAGACGTATTTTTTTTAAGTCTGGTAATTCTGCAAATGGAACAGCAGTATACTTGATAACGTCAGTCAGCTCGCCTGCCTCTTTTCGTTTTCATTTAAACATATTAATAGCCGCAGAAATGTAGTTCAGGAAATGTACATTAAATGAAACAAAATATTATATCAAACAGTATTGCCTCTTTTAATTTTCATTTTAAAGGGGTCATATGATGCGATTTGAATTTTTCCTTTCTCTTTGGAGTGTTACAAGCTCTTGGTGCATAAAGAAGATCTGTAAAGTTGCAAAGACTAAAG
>NW_015546014.1:26771-34864 GCF_001515605.1 Sinocyclocheilus anshuiensis | reverse complement strand
TGTCAAATAGACGTCTATTAGATGTCTTTAAGATGTTTATGATTTAGAATGTATGTAAAACTGACATCTGAAAGACATCTGTCAGACGTTTGTAGACAGCAGATGCTTTCCAGATCAAGAGATCTTTAACAGACATCTTGCAGACATAGGTGTGCTATCTGGGAAGTCTGGTAATTCTGCAAATGGAACAGCAGTATACTTGATAACGTCAGTCAGCTCGCCTGCCTCTTTTCGTTTTCATTTAAACATATTAATAGCCGCAGAAATAATGCACTGGATAGCTGGCCAATCAGAGCACACCTCGCTTTTCAGACCGATGAGCTTTGTAAAAATCTACGCGTTTCAGAAAGGCGGGGCATAGAGGAGAAACAATAATGTACAGTATGTGGAAAATAATGTGTTTTTTTAACCTTAAACAGCATAAACACATTTCATTACACCAAATACACAAAATACTGTTCTTTTTAGCAGCATCATATGACCCGTTTAACATATTAATAGATTAATAGAATAACAGAATAAAGACCAAAGATTACCTGTTAGATTTACCCAAAACGAATTATATCTTATGTTTAACCACTACAGAGACATCAGAGCCAGCAGCAAATGTCAGAAGGACTAGCCGAGTTGAGACTGCTCTCTTCGGGAAACATGAGCACTGAGTGCCCGCTGATCACGTGGAGCTCACGTCTCCGAAATTGGCGAAGCACATTTTCAAATAGTCGCCGTCTTTATAAATAAACTGCAGATTTGAGTTTTAAACAACTACATTCTCGCCTGAAATACTTTTAAAACTACATTTCATGACACAATAAAAGCCCGTTTCCACCGCAGGAACTTTACCCAGGAACTAGGAACTTTGGGACGGTATTTGGTGTGTTTCCAGCGCAGGAACCAGGATCTAAATAAAGTTCCGGGTAAAAAATTGCCCCTCATAATGTCCCTGCTTGCGAGGTAGTACTTTTTCAAAGGTCCAGAACTTGGTCCGACTCGGCTAGTCCTTCTGACATTTGCCGCTGGCTCTGATGTCTCTTTAGTGGTTAAACATAAAATATAATTAGTTTTGGGTAAATCTAACAGGTAATATTTGATCTTTATTCAGTTAATCTATTAATATGTTAAAATGAAAATAAAAAGAGGCAATACTGTTTGATATAATATTTCGTTTCATTGTAATGTAGGCTATATACACATTTCCCTGAACTAAATTTCTGCGTCTATTAATATGTTTAAATGAAACCGAAAGGAGGCAGTGGTGTTTGATATCATATTTTGTCTTATTGTAAATATACAGTGAGGAAAATTGCAGTAGCCAAGGCGAGCTGACTGACGTTATCAAGTACGCTGCTGTTTGCAGAATTACCGGACTTGCGTCGTCCCGTACCCGGGAGTTCACACTCCTGAGACGAACTCGCAAAGTCCGAACTGCCGAGGATGCAAGTCTGAAATTTGCATACTTTGTATTGAGAAACGCATGCAGACCGACGCCACCAGACTATCTGCCTATTCTTCACGGTACTTTAGACCGCGATGGAAACGCAGACAGCAACAGGTCTGGGGGAAAAAAAGTCCTGGGACAAATTGTTCCAGGTAATTTTGGTGGAAAAGCGGCTTAACAGTAATATTTTAAAAAATTATGCGAATAAATGGTGGTTGAAATACAATGTTGTGTGAACTCAACCAATCAGCATGTTCAGCGCCCAAGTCCTGCCCCCGAAAGTTCCGTACCTTTGAAAGCAGGGACTTTTTGAGCGGCAAATTTTTACCTGGAACTTTATTTAGATACTGCTTCCTGCGGTGGAAACACACCGAGTACCGGCCCAAAGTCCCTAGTTCCTGGGGAAAATTCCTGCGGTGGAAACGGGGCTTAAGTGTGCCATTTGCGTTTGGAAGCTGTTGCTGTGAACCCACACCATGCGGTCAAAGGATCTCTTCATACAAGTGAAACAGACCATTGTTAGGCTTCAAAAACAAAACAAATACATCAGAGAGATAGCAGGAACATTAGTAGAGGCCAAATTAACAGTTTGGTACGTTACAATAAGACAATAAGAATGTTTGCGGGAGCGTGACACACACGTTGCGGGAGTGGGCGGTAATGCTCAGAAATTCAGGGAGAGCGGGCTTAAGAAAACTGTCCCGCGCAGGGCTCTAGGCTGCGCATCAACACACGCGTTTTTTTTTCGCGCTCCCCCATCTCCACCCCCAATCATTAGTGCCGCTTGTTCGGTCTTTGACAGAACATATAGGACAAATTTTTAAATAGCGCCATAAACAAAATTTATTTCAAATTTAATTCAAGCACTTTCAAGGACCTATGTTTGTTTTCAAGTACTTTCCAGGCCTTGAATCCATATGTCTGAAATTCAAGTACTTTCAAGAAGCGTGGGAACCCTGATCTTTTTATACATGGCTTACCGTACATTATCCCACCACTTACCCAATTAATATGATAACTAAATTTCTTATATTGTGTTTCCCAGTACAACAGCCAATAACAGAATGTGTGTATTTATATATACATAATAACTAAACACAGTACACATACATATATTATGTAAACAAAAACTTTTAGTTTGGATATGATTAATCGCGAATTGCTATTTGACAGCACTAGATAAATACACACACATATACACATATATAAATATATTTAATATATAAACAACATATTTTTCTTAAATATATACATGCATGTGTTTCTATTAATATATGCATAATAAATATACACAGTATACACACATATGTTATGTAAACAAAAACTTTTAGTTTGGATGCGATTAATCGCGATTAATCATTCGACAGCACTAATAGAAATGCTGAATGTTGTTGTTGTCTGGCTGCCCCTTATGGAGGTTTAGAGTAGAAATGTTTCAACATGTTTTAAATTAGTGCAGTAATTATAAATCTACCAAAATCATGGACATAAATATAGAAACTAGTCTATTCAGACTTTGACGGTTAATTTCCATAATTTATTTGCATTGGATTAATTTAGTGAGTTATGGTGTGTGATTGTGTGTGTGCTTCACATGACTGTTTCTTTCTATCTCACAGTGGATTCCTATTGCTGGAGCCACTGAGGCAGGAAAATGAACAAGGTCCAATTTTCTCCCTGCAAAGTAAAATTAGACAGCAAACTAAATGAAGTAGTGCTTGAAAGAAAGCCGAAAAACAAAGCTGTCATGAAAGAAGATCGCATGTCTGCCCACTCGTTGCAGATCAGAGTCTCTGACTTCACATTATAAATCTGATTCACTAAAACTACAGAACGAGAGAGTAAAGAGATAATATGTTCGATTTTTACACATCAGCAGTCTTGCAAGTAGTAGTGACACTAATAACTCTAGATTTTTTCAGTCGTGTTTATTTTCAGACAGCAGCTCATCTCTTAAAATAGTGTAGCTTTTCCAACAAATCGTGGTAGCTCAACAAAATGCAGCATTTTTAGATCTGACCATGTGGAATATGAATCCAAAAGGAATTTACAATGTTACAAATAAAAACAACCCAGGCTCAGTGGAAAAACGTGCATCAACCTACATTTCTGCAAAACTTAAAAAAACTTAACATTATATACAATTCACTGCAGTTTTCTGCTGAAATGATCACTAGTGGCAGTATAACCCCATCAACTTTGATTCCTTTTATCATAAAGTATGACTAATTAAGACTTATTTTCATGCAGTTCCTTGCACAATTCAATTTTATGGCCTTAAAATACTTTTACCACAGTGTATGAATTATTGGGCCAACTGTTATAATCTTTTGCTATAGTTTTTCTGCTGTAGTAAACTTGCTTGGTAGCGCACCTGATACAGCATTGAACTTGCAATGCAAAGCGCTTGTGTCCTGTGAAACGGAGTCATGATAAAAGACATGATAAAAATAACATGATTGCTTCACCAAATGTGTTTTTATTTCATGTTTGCTCTTGTATGTGGTACGTTATATTGCAAGTGCATAACCTGATATTTCATTTCCAAACAGCTGTGATTCTCCAGCAAACTTACAATTTTATTCACCTCACTTAATCGCATGTTAGTTGCCTCTGCAAGCAAGAAATATTTTTGATTGCACTGCTTGTTACCTGCATCATCCGTGTACTGTAGCTCTGTAAGGTGCATGCCATGTTTTGATTTAAAGAAGTGGCTTGCTAGATTGTGTTCTCTGACTGTTAAAACCTATTCTTTGCTTGTACCAGTTAATGCATAAACTAGTACAGGTTTTAAATGATCATCATGTGTTCTTGCACACTTTATGCAACAGTATCTGTTCTCTGATTAAACCCAAAAAGTGCTCAGGTTGGTTTGGTGATTGGAAGCAAACAATACTTATGTCCACTGTCCAGGCTTGACAGTAATCACTGTATGGCCAATACAAGACTGAGGCTATGTCTACATTAATCCGGACACATCTGAAAAAAGTGTTTTCATTTCAACACACTCTCTGTCCACACTAGCATTTTCAAGCTTTTCTGACACATCAGAAAACGAGGAAATCATCTTTTATGACGTTTTGCACATGTGTAAAACTTCAAGCTCACTGTGATGATACAGAGAAAACAGACATAATAGTACTTATGCTATTCTTCTAATTTGATCATTTTATTAGCAAAATATCTCACACTCACTCGCCATTGTCAGTGGTTTAAAATACAATTGCCCTTTTCTCTGGACAAAAATGACATTTCTATGAGGATGAAAGGCTGGATTAATGTGGATGCATCCCGACAAATGCCTTTTTTATATGCCACTGCTTAAAAGCAGCTCTTTGTCTTTATCAAACTGAAGTAACATATGAAAAACAACTAGCTCTCAGTTTTATTTTTCTAAAGTTTAATCTGGCTTTTTAAGCACTTTTGCTCTTCTTTATTACCCATAATCTGTTTTTCTGGAACTTTTCAGCAATAAACGCTACTGGTGTTCATTGGAGGGCCTGCCAGCTAGTCCCCAAATGCGAGCTCTAACTCACATCAAGCATGAACTTTTAACTTGATGGGGAGACTGTGGCCCAGTACTTATGAAAGGCTAGAGGCGCCTCTTTTAAAAAGTAGGGAGACGTTTGTCAGACTCTTATTCTATTTGGTGCAGAGAGACAGTAAGTAGTAAGTGGGGATGAAGAATTGTAGCACAGGGTGCTGCTGGGAGAAATTGATCTTTTAGATCACAATATATTTTCAATGAAGTACAAGGGGAATGCAGTAAGGGCATAATTCCCTGAAACTACTACAATCAGCGATAAGGAAGTGTGAGACCTGCCTATATTCAATATTGCCAATGTCATTCTCTACAAACAACCTCAATTACACTATAAGCAAACATATATTTGAAAACAGAATTAGATTTTACTGAAATATCTAACACTGAATCAGTGTTTTCAGTTAAGTAATATTCCTACATTTGGTAGGCACTTGCAAATTCTCCTTTGTGTAGCCAATGTATGTTCTAATTGGTTTTGGCTGCTTAGGACAAAACTTTCAGAAAGTCTGTTTGAGGTAAATAGTTGGCATTTCTCATTCCTCAATCAATATTCAATTTCAGGCAGGTCAGAGCAGTGCTGAACTATGTCTGATATACTACAGGCTCTGTTCCAAATCCTAGTGAGCTTCACTGCTGTCTACTGCTCATATCGGCATCTGCTTTCTAAGATCTTAACTGAAATGGAACCTTGTTTCATATAAATCGCTCCTCGTGAAACTTTACACTTTCCTCTTAAAGAAATCAATATTTTTCTTTAACAAATAAAAGGGTGTTTGTTCAATATCTCTAAGTGCCAGTTCTGATTTAGGGGATGTACATTGTAAAAAATGACCGTGAATTTAACGGTAAATGACTGTAAAAATGCTACAGTAAAAACCTGTTAAATGGTTAACGGTAAATTCCCTTATATCAGTTAATGAAATTACGGTATTTAACTGTAAATTTAAGTTAAAACCGTAAAACCTAAAACGTTGCTACCATAAATTTTACGGAATTTTTTTTACAGTGTACTACACCTCACATAATCAAAAGAAGACTTTGTGGTTCTTGATTTGGATTCATGCTTATTTTATTATTTTATAGACAGTATACACATTCAAATGTATCAGTATCAATATATATATTGTTGAAACATTTTATCAGTGTAACTTATCTGATAGTTGTCAGGCGTCAGAGAGCGGCAGAGCACACATTACTACGGTGATGGGCAGATGAGCGTCTCTGCATGCATAGCACATCAAACCTAGAGCAGCAGAAGACCACAGCAGATCCAATCCTGACAGCTAATAACATGAAAGTTTGTATGGTGGGCACAGACTCACTGAAACTGGACAGTAGAAGATTGGAAAACACCTGGACAGGTGACTCTTCGGTTGTGATGTAACAGGGTTAGAGTTCAGTGTAAACAACATAAATCCTTGTCTCAACAGATCAGGCTGCTGGTAATATTTTGGTGCAGTGAGTATTTTCTTGGCATGCATTAGGGCCCTGATTAATTTTTAAAATGTAAAAATGAAGTCTCATTATGGCTAACACATCTTCAAGCACATGTCATCTAAAACTGGTTTCATAAACATGACAGTGAGATTAATGTACTCCAAAAAAAAAAAAAGAGAAAGAGAGAGAGACCACACTCGAATGCCAATGGAAATAGGCATTAACCTTAACAAGAACCAATTAAGAGCAATACACTTTGCAGTATCTGCAAAATTACTATGATTTTGTATGATTTCCAACTTTTCACACTGAGGACTCGTACACAAAAGGTTCAAATGGTCACTGATGCTCCAGAAGGAAAGAATTTGTCTTATTTTGCCTAAATATCATATTTTTTTTAGTACAGAACTTACTACAGGAGCTACAGAAGATTTTTTTTTCCCAGAAAACAAAATCAGTTAAATTTACCCTGATCTTCAAATTCAAAAAGTTTTCTCCTCCAGGCTCTTAATGCATGGTTTTTCCTTCTGGAGCATCGGTGAGCGTTTGAACCTTCTGTAATAGTTGCATATGAGTCCCTCAGTTGTCCTCTGTGTGAAAAGATGGTTCTCAAAAATCATACAGTCATTTTGGAAAGGGTTAAAATACGCAAAAGATGCTGGAAAGTATTTGTGGGACCTGAAGGATTATTCTGAAAAACAGCAGGCAGTTTAACTGTTCAGGACAAACAAGGGACTCGTGAACAACTATCACACACACAAAAAACAAAACAGTCGTGGATCATCCAGGAAACAACACAGTATTAAGAATCAACTTTATTCATAAACTTTGGAAGGGGGTCATTTTTATAAATTCAACTATTATTTTCTCTTGTGAACTATATGTAAACATCTTTTATGTAAAATATCGTATTCAGGTCAGTACTAAATATAAAATAACATGCTTTTTGTATGATCCCTCTTACTTTGGTAAAATAATCGACGTTTTGCAGATTCTGCAAAGTGTATGTAAAATTTTGACCACAGCTGTAGGTTGTAGAACAAGGGTTTGGGTTATGGTTAAGTTAACAGTGTAGCGACACATGTTAACTATGTGCAAGTAATTTAAAAGTAATTAGCATGTATGCATGTAAGTAAGTCAATTGTATCAAATGATTAAGTACACAGTAGCTAAGGCCACCTAATATAAAGTGTGAACCTTGCCTTTGGACCCTTGCTTTTTTAAAATAATAATAATAATAACAGTAGTAGTAGTTATATGTCCTACATTCTTCATTTTAAAACATCAAAGTCTCAAGCTTTTATTTTGGTGGAAAACTGCAGGAAGTTTATGAATGCCTCATAACCCACATTAGACTAAATCACAGCCTTTTCCTGATTTGATAATATTGCTAAGATAATCATGATTTCACTTTAATTTCGATTGTGAGCAAATGTATTGTCGTTTTACAAACCCCCTGCAGTTCCCACATGAACCCCTGTTTGGGAAACCCTGATACAGACTATATATATATATATATATATATATATATATATTCATAGACAGACAGTTAACAGCTACATGGATAGTTTTAAACTATCAAGCACAATATAAACAAAAAAGTATGATACGACATAAATCAAACATCAGCAAAACAAGCAAAAACAGTCAGATCTATAAAAACACTCAAACTCA
>NW_015546014.1:24318-26580 GCF_001515605.1 Sinocyclocheilus anshuiensis | reverse complement strand
ATACTTTCCGTACCCACTGTGTATATATATATATATATATATATATATATGCATAGACAGACAGTTAACAGCTACATGGATAGTTTTAAACTATCAAGCACAATATAAACAAAAAAGTATGATATGACATAAATCAAACATCAGCAAAACAAGCAAAAACAGTCAGATCTATAAAAACAATCAAACTCAGAACCAAGTCAAAAACAATCACAAAATAAGTCAAAAAGCAAGAAAACTGCACTCAAAACTGCAGAGTACAAAACTGGCAAGACTCCAAACTGACATCAGAGGAATCGCTGACCCAAAAATGGAAATTCTCTCAATATTTACACACTCTTATCATTGACTTCCTTCTCTGTCTTCTTTTCCTTCATGCATAGACCTTGAAGTTAAAGTTGAAGTTAAAGATAAGTTCTGAATAATCACCACATGACTAATAATTGAAACTGATCTTAAATGCAGTAACAGCAGCGTAAGTAAAAGCAGCAAACAGTAAAAAAATAAAACAATTAAAAAAAACAACCAGTTACACAGCAAGACAGTGATCTGCATAATTTATTCATGCCGTGCTGCATGCTGGTAACTTAAGATCTGCACTTATTACAGTATTTTTATGCACAGCCTCATGAAAAAATGACTCGTGTTCGACAGAAATGTAGAAAATAAGTCACAAAAAAGCTTACTCTGTTGATATTTTAGTCTTTGGTGTGCTCACTGTTTAAAGTTGAAAGCACTTTTGCATGACCTCATCTAAAAAAAAAAAACAGGCAAGAAAATCAGACACGTTTGATGAGATGCAAAGAAATGCAAGTGAAAATATGAGAATATATATATTCTCATATTCATATATATATATATATATATATATATTAGGGCTGTCAGTTTAACGCGTTATCTTATTTAATTAGTTATGAAAAAATAACGCTATTAAAATATTTTTACGCAGTTAACGCACTGGCCCCGCCAGTTTATTGTTTGAATTTCTTACAAAATGACAAAATTTGAAAGCTGAAACTGTTTTATATCATGCTGTCTGTCTGAGTGTTGTCAGTTTGCTCTGCTCCACATTGTATTTTTCACTGTGTGAGAACATGATGTGTGGCGTGAGAGCACCATGGCTTGTCAGACGTAGCAACAGTAACTAAGGGGGCGGGTCTTTGCGAAGGGTCAGTTAACCCTGTTTTTTTCACAACATTATGCCAGATTATGTGCTTATACTGCAGAAATCACAGCAAGAGAACTAGACTGGTTCTTTTCATCCTCAACTATGATGTCTCTTTTGTAGAAAAACACAAACAAGAGACTTCACAACAAAAGCCGCAGACTAAATGTTTGATGGCTGGCAGCACATTGAGGTTAGTTCTCAATAGAGGGCTCCTGAAGCGGGAATGTCCTATATTTTCTTACAGAACTGAGAAAAGTGTTATAGTTTCATTAATTATTTTTATGCTTTAATTCTGTGTCTGTGTCTGAAGACTTGTTTCTTTAGATCTGTGCTGTCAGAAGACGAGATGCATCACATTTACTTCGCTGGATATCAAAACTCATTCTATTCAATTCTTGTTTTTATTTGAGGTATTTTAGATGCCTTTTTTAAAGATAACTTTTAGTCTACATCTCTTAGTTTGAGGTCATCTATGAACTGGTGTGCTCCTAAAAGTTGACAACATTTGACAACAAAATTTAGCATTTTTACTCCTGAAAGCTAAAAAGTTGACAACAACTTTTACAACATAAATAAACTGTTCCAGTAAAATGCTTTTTCCAAGATGAGGATGTGCCATCGACCAGCAGTTGCAAACCAATGCCGATGTTTTTTTTAAATGTCCCACCTAAAGGAAATACATCATTCATCAAACCATTTGAGTTAATTTACAGGTTTAAGCAATAGGAACTCATCTTCTCAGGATGATACACACACAGCATTTTTTGATTGACACCTAATTTATCATTTTGTGATCACTTAATTAAATGTCTTGTCATACCCAGTATCTGTTATTCGTTTACAGTGTATTAATTAGTTTGTTTTTGAGCAGTGGGAATGGAAATATGATGGAGTGAAACATATTGATGAGGTCCGACAGACCTCACATCCACATGAGGACAAAAGTGACAAAAGATGTGGATTCTCATGAACTTGATTAACCATTTACACAGATTTGTAACTTAAGAGTAAAATACAGTTAGAGAAACAGCCATAGCACAGTTACCATGTTATAACACTATAATTACATGTTTATTACAGATGAAGATTCATTATTT
>NW_015546014.1:19107-24141 GCF_001515605.1 Sinocyclocheilus anshuiensis | reverse complement strand
TTTGAGGTCATCTATGAACTGGTGTGCTCCTAAAAGTTGACAACATTTGACAACAAAATTTAGCATTTTTACTCCTGAAAGCTAAAAAGTTGACAACAACTTTTACAACATAAATAAACTGTTCCAGTAAAATGCTTTTTCCAAGATGAGGATGTGCCATCGACCAGCAGTTGCAAACCAATGCCGATGTTTTTTTTAAATGTCCCACCTAAAGGAAATACATCATTCATCAAACCATTTGAGTTAATTTACAGGTTTAAGCAATAGGAACTCATCTTCTCAGGATGATACACACACAACATTTTTTGATTGACACCTAATTTATCATTTTGTGATCACTTAATTAAATGTCTTGTCATACCCAGCATCTGTTATTCGTTTACAGTGTATTAATTAGTTTGTTTTTGAGCAGTGGGAATGGAAATATGATGGAGTGAAACATATTGATGAGGTCCGACAGACCTCACATCCACATGAGGACAAAAGTGACAAAAGATGTGGATTCTCATGAACTTGATTAACCATTTACACAGATTTGTAACTTAAGAGTAAAATACAGTTAGAGAAACAGCCATAGCACAGTTACCATGTTATAACACTATAATTACATGTTTATTACAGATGAAGATTCATTATTTATTTCTTCATGACCTGGACATGTTTTGAGATTCAACATACAGCGATGGTTGATGTCTTTTAAAAAATCCTCCTGTTAATTGTTTCCAGTTTTGGCTGGAAAATATCTGTTGATAGCAGTAACATTTTAAATGACACAGGCCTGTGGTACATTCAGGCACTTAGATTTATTTTTATTGTAAATATACTTTGATGAAGCAGGCTGTTCAAGCTTCAAATACACAGTACTAATTCAGTCCAATGTCTTTGGAGTGGCTGGCTTTGATTAATACTGCTTCAGTTTAAAGCAAAGCTCTTAGTTTGATTAAAACCGTAGTAAAAGGAAACAAAGTAAATTTGGGTTGCAGTTTTGTTCACTGTGAAGGTTGGTTTATGAGTTCTTGGAAAATAAATAGCTTTTAATTTCATTATTGTGATTATTGCTTCACAATGTTATCTGAACACCATGTTCCCAAATAAAACCAAAATTTCTCTTCTTCAGAAACACACTTGCATTTTTTATATGTAGAACAATGAAAAATTAACCACATTACAGCAACCAGTGATTTACTTACTTGCAAAGAAACACAGATGATTTTTAATTTGTTTTCAGGCCACTTTAGGCTCACAGCTACATTAGCCAATGCTCACTGTGCCATATCTTTGCCAAAACTGGCCCAGATACGTTTTAATGTACCTGGGCCACATTGGGCCACATTTGGTTTACTCCCTGATTAGCCTTTGTCGATAATGCCACATTTTTGCCAAAGGTGGCCCACATTTGGTTGACACTATTTGAGCCATAATCACTGATTACCACATGGGCCACTTTAGGGTCACATTCAGATTACACATGCCATCAACACCGCACCTTTACCTACAGAGGCCCACATGTGATTTGATACATTTGGGACATTTTTGCTGTTTTACATATGGGCCACTTCAGGCTTACATCCATTTTGTCCGGGCAATAAGAAGGCCAGCAGTGCCATATCATTGCCTTAAGTGGCCCACATCCGCATGCTATCTGGGGAGGGCGAATTAACAAAGAAATCAATATCAGCCATTAAAAAGAAAAGTCTCCAGAAATTAATTATAAAGTGCAATTAAATAATGAGAGTTTTCCCTCTACCTATGTGTAACCCAGATCATTAATCTAGGTCACTAATATTTAATTGAAATTTTATCTAATTATTATTGCTATAATATTTAGAAAGGAAAGATAAGTATGCAGAAAGATCACTCTACAAGTAAAAAGGAAAAAAAAAAGTTCCTGAATGATTATTAATTGGGTAGGTGAAAGGTTAGCTATGCCCCTTTTGGGTGGTAGCATACGAGCAGACAGAACGAGAGCGAACTTGAAAGAGACTCAGTGGCGCAAATTCGATGACAATACAGTTTAATAATCCAGCAATAGATTATTAACAAGTTAAGACCCAGATTAGTGAGATATTAACTCTTAAAAGCTCATGCTGCACAGCACTGAAAGAGACGCGACAAGAAGCTGATGAAATAGAGCCTAATCAGTATTTCTTCAGAGGTATACTTAATATATATATATATTCTTTTCTGATACATTTCTCCTTGGTGAATACAAATTTCATTATAAGAAATGTATTTAATTAAACTAAATGTGAATACTGTTATTGGAGATTAAAGTTAACAAGGAATGTGAGTTAGTAATGTAAAAATGTGTTGAAAATGCTTTATTTTTGCTTCAATACGATCTGTTAGTGTATATAATTATGTTCAAGTTGTTAAAGGATGTTTTATTTGTGAAGATCTGATAATTTCTCAAACTGAAATGTGTTTCATGTGGTGCTAGCTTTGCTAACACTGTGCATAGACTCTAGTGTTGTAATTGAGCACATGGCGGTTAGCATGTATGTGTTGCGTATATGCAAATAATTGAAGCAGATGCTTTAGTAATTTGAAATGGTTTATTCGAACAAGTTACTGATGATAGTTTTTGGCTTTGTTTTTGCAAGGCCGGTTTTTTATTTTTTATTTTATTGTGATCCTGAATCCTGTCCTTGCTGAATACTCGTATTCCGGTTTGGACTGGCGAGCCATCCCATCATTTCGTGCCTGGAAACGGAGAAAAAGAGTGAAATTTGTCGATCTGGTAGGACCAAACTATATTTGTTTAGAGTTTTTCCAAGTTTTGCTGCCTGGATTTTCCCTGGATCAAACAAAAAAATGTTTTCCCTTCGTGGACTGAATTTTTCCACTTTTGATGAACATTGCTATATATTATTATTTTTTTTTAAACTGAACTGGACATTGAGACTTTGAATTCAAAACTGAAACTTCATATTGAGAATTTGATCTTGAATCTAAAAATCGCATTTTGAAACTGATACACTGATTTTGAGTATTTGAAATTGAATTCCAGAAACTTATTTGGAATTTGGAAACTGAATCTGAACTTTGTGTTTTTTTTTCCTTTTCTTTAAATTTTGATATCCTTTTGTTACTTTGGTGTTTTACTATTCAATTTATTTGTTGTTGTAATTGTGTTTTGGTTATTTTTGATTTAACCGCAATTTCAAAAGGGCAATAATCCAAGTGAAAGGATAATCAAAACAATATACTATTTTTCCAGTAACTGACTATTCTTTTGAACTGTGTTATTAATTGACTTACCCTCAGAATAGGTAATACTATTATACTTTTTGCTTAAGACTAATGACAAGACACACCTGAAATCAATGAACACAATCAACACGTGGGAGAAACTAAGTCACGGAGCACATTAGGAGAAAAGCACAACAAACATGGGAACACAGGGCAGACAGTACCTTGAATTAGATGCTTTTAAATATTGCTACCACATCCACTTTTACACAATTCACAGAGCGACTACATCACTTTAACTTTAAAAATAAGTTGAGCAAGCTACATGAAATTCAACTTGATATTTTAAGCAGTTTTTAAGTTTAAATGACTTGTACAAACAAATTGATTACAAAAAAAGCAAGTGAAATGATTGTAAGTTTTCAATTTGAAATAGGTGGATTTTTTACAGTGTAACCACATATGTGCTTCAATAGTCGATTGTGTGTAATTCATAAAGAATATTTGCACAAAAACCATTCCACACCCGATTTTTTATACTTACAGTACTATGTGATCATGGAATGAGAGAAAACAGACTTCTTCCCATCATTATTTAATTGGGGGCTCGTCCGGGATCTTTCCGTTTCCGGTCGCTTGGAAGGCCCTTTTGTTTACATTGAGGACGCTGTGGTTGACTGATTCAAGCAATCCAGAGTCTGTCAGGTAAGAGTAGCGGCAGTTTTGAGTTTGGTTTGTATTGTTCAGAGCAGTACTTTGTGGGGAATCTGTGTTTGTAGGCTTCGCTATGTCAGTAAGTGTGCTTAAATTTATTGAAACTCCGTCGTTAGACGTTTTTGATAGATTTCGTAAAGACGATCTGATTGCAGTAGCTGACCACTTCCGAATTTCTGTTAGTCGGCAGTCACTGAAAAAAGAACTTAAAGCTACCATTTTAGACGGGCTTATAGCATTAAAAATCCTGAGTCTGCCCGAGTCAGTCTCTGATGCGGATCAAACTAGCTCGGAAGGGGTTGCTTCTGAACGCGCTGAGAGTGATGGTGAGGAGGCTGGGCCTGTTGAGGCTGACGCGGAGGCCGAAGCTAAAAACGGTCTGCCCCGGTTTGTGCCATTTTCCCTGGCTACGCCGATGTCCAGAGAGGACGCGAACCTGAAGGTCCATCTTGCGCGGCTTCGCATAGAGGCGGAGGAGAATGCTAAGGTCCGACGGAGAATGCTAAGGTCTGACGGGCTGAGTTTGATTTGCAACTCGAGATCCGGCGGCTTGAGATTCAGGCCGACAAGGAGGTTCAGCTGCGCCGGCTGGAGTTGGAGGAGGGGAAGCTCTCGTCTGGGTCCAGCTGGCCAGGAGGCTACTCCCTGCTCGGTGAGCAGAGACTCAGCGGTGAGTGGAATATCTTCCACTTTTGATGTGAGTAAAAATATTTAGTTGGTGCCGCTATTCAGAGAAACTGAGATGGACAGTTATTTTGCTGCATTTGAAAGAATTGCGGTGTCGTTAAATTGGCCTAAAGAGGTCTGGTCATTATTATTGCAATGCAGGTTAGTGGGAAAGGACCATGTAATGGCGGGGCATTTGGGTATGACTAAGACTTACAACCGTGTGTTGCGCCATTTCTTTTGGCCCAAGTTGAAGACTGATGTTGTGGCTTACTGTCGTTCATGCCCAACCTGTCAAATTGTAGGTAAACCGAATCAGGTTATTCCACCTGCGCCGTTAATTCCGGTTCCTGTGCTTGGTGAGCCCTTTGAACATGTGGTTGTGGACTGCGTTGGGCCACTGCCTAAAACTAAAACTGGGAATCAGTTTCTGCTTACGGTGATGTGTATGGCAACCAGTTA
>NW_015546014.1:16982-19056 GCF_001515605.1 Sinocyclocheilus anshuiensis | reverse complement strand
GTAGTGTTTTTACTGCCATAAAACAGGTCATGTCATCGCTGATTGTATGGTGTTAAAGATAAAACACAACTCTATGGTTAAAACACAGCCTGTGGATTTGATTAAAACAACTTCAGTATATGTTGACTCAGTGTATGAACCATTTATGTTGTTTGCTGTTCGTGAGACCACTCAGGAGTCTCTAGGCTTCAGTCCAGCTGAACTTGTGTTTGGCCATTCAATCCGAGGGCCGTTGAAAGTATTCAAAGAACAAATGCTCAACGTAGGAAATAATTTGAGTCCTACTGTGAATGTTCTTGATTATGTTGCTCGTTTTCGTGATCGTATGCAGAGAGCTTGTGCTCATGCTAAAGATGAACTCTCTAGAACTCAGTTTAGCATGAAGCAACGTTATGACAAAGCAACAGTGTCACGTAGTTTTTCCGACGGTGATCAGGTACTCGTACTATTATCAATTCCAGGATTTGCCTTATCTGCACGTTTTGTTGGTCCATACGAGGTGTTGAGTAAAAGGAACGAGACCGATTATGTCATCAAAACACCTGACCGCAAAAGACAAAAACGTGTGTGTCATATCAACATGCTTAAAGCGTATCATTCCAGGGAGGAAATCCCGCTGCGTAGTCCAGAGGAGAGCACAGGGCCCGTGGTTTCATCTGTTGCTGTGAGTAGTGTGGTAGAACCATCGTTTCCTGTTCAAATTGATGTTGATATGGAGGATGTAAAACTACAGGTTGAACCAATTCCTTTCATACGATTATCTAATTCTGAGGTCTTAGCTGATTTACCCAAATGGTTGTGTCATTTGACCAAGGAACAACAATGTGACCTTATGAGTTTAATCCAAAGGTTCCCTCAAATTTTTGGTGACGTACCTAAGCAAACTGACGTTCTGTATCACGACATTGATGTACGAAATTCCGCTCCAATCAAGCAGCATCCTTACCGGGTGAATGTTACTAAGCGAGCTATTATGAAAAAAGAGGTAGAATATTTGTTACAGGAAGGTTTCGCAGAGCCTAGTGTGAGCCCTTGGAGCGCCCCATGTTTGCTAGTTCCTAAAGCCAGGATAGAGGGAGAAGTGTATTAAATTAGCACCTTATGTTTTGTTATTTTCTTTAATTTAGCACTGCTCATTCTCTTTCTCTCTGTGGTTGGTTTTTCCTTTGTTGTTTTGATTAAGTATAGTTTCTTATGTATAGTTGTAAATAGGCTCATGGGTTAATGTACGATTTGCACTTAGCTTTTACATGCTGGGTTGTAAATTCTTCTAACCTGTTAATAAAGCGAACCACTTTTATTTGTGAAACTTCCAGTCTTGTTGGCTTCGGTCATTCCCTGCGTTCCTCATTTATGTGTAAATAGTAGGGGTGTTTGTCTGAGTGGCCTTTATGTGCGTTCCCCTATTTCCCTAGACCGCCACACCACTAGGGGACGTAACACTATCAAATTGCATTAAAGAGTGCACATACAGTAACTATACTCTCTTTCACTAAGAGAAGCTGCAGATATTTCATACACTCAGAAAAAAAAAAAGCGCAGTTATTGTATCTTTAGGGGTACCACAGCTTGTCACTGGGGCAGCACCCCCAGAGGGACACCATTGTACCTTCGTTATCCCTAAAGGGTTCATAATAGTACCATAATGGTACACCTAAAGGGCACATATTACTACTCTAAGGTACTAATATGCACCGTTCAGGGGTAAAAAAAAAAGATACAGAAGTGCTTCTTTAAAGGTACTGCAGTGACAAGCTGTTGTTACCCCTAAAGGTCCAATAACTGCACTTTTTTTCTGAGAGTGTATGAAGATTGTGTCTCTTTTTGAAGATTGTGACAGAGACTACAGTCACCTGAATCAGTCTGAAAGCTCCCTCCACCAGACATGGACTGGAACTAAAAAAACTGCCTCCAATGATAGTCAATACCAAAACACAGTAAATAATTTTCCACATATGGAATACATATACAATACTATTGCCTAAATGCACTAGCCTGCTAATTTTTCTGAATTAAACGTTTTTTCAACTGACAGGCTGTACAGTTATATTACTCTGAATTGTGTGTGTGTGTG
>NW_015546014.1:0-16945 GCF_001515605.1 Sinocyclocheilus anshuiensis | reverse complement strand
GTGTGTGTGTGTGTGTGTGTGTGTGTGTGTGTGTGTGTAATTCAGAGTATTCTAAACAAAGAGTTTCATTTTGAACAATGCAGTACTGACTGAATAAGTTATGTGGTCCGCTCTTGGCTTTTTGTTTGCAGTTTGCAGGCTTTTTGTTGTTGTTGTGTTTTTTGTTACTTGTGTGGTCACATAATTAAGTCACATAAGTAAGAATTTGTTGGTACAATATAAAAAACTCTTGTATTTCTAATGGAACAATCTGGAAAGCTTCACAGAGAAGTGCAAAGTACTGAGTCCACACAAACACATGCACAAAATGAGTAATTCAATCACTGGCAAAACAGTCAAGATTTAGACAAAATGTTGCAGTTTTGCAAATGAATCACCAACCTCAGACGTCATGTTCTTGTTTAGTTCTGACACCTGCTGGATCTTAATGGCATGTAATTAGAATACCCTTTTTAAGGGCTGTCAATTTATCTTGTTAGCCAAATAAAAAAATTGAATGTGACATAATGGCAAAAGACACACACCTGAATGTTTACACAGACCAACGTTAACCCTAAAAGGGACAACATATCCTGGGGATACATACATTTGAGAAGCTGTGGGGAGAAGCAGTGAAAGTGTAGGTCTCATTTCTTGGTTTCATCTTGAAAAGGTGTTTGTGTTTGAATATTTAGATGAGGTGACTTTTGTTTCTCCATTCTTTGTTTAGCTCACGGGCAGCATTTAAACCTACATGGCCGCCTGTAGTGGGAAATCTACTCACCCTCCGATAAAAGTTAATCTAGTTCATATATTTGCACACGATGGAGGGGACTTACCTGTTTAAAAAGCTGTTGTTCAGCATTTTTGGATGGGTTAAATGCAGAGCACTAATTCCGAGTATGGGTCACCATACTTGGCCATATGTCACATGTCACGTCATGTCACGTATCTCAGGGGATACATCGCCCTTTTAGGGGTATAAATCAAGATATAAAAACATATAGTGCCTATATATACTCTGTGATTTTGTGGCTTGTGTTTTAGAAAATCAAATCTTTTTGTAATCTTGACAAAACACATATCGTTGGAAAGGTCTGACAGTCAAGATTCCATATTTGGTGACTGTTTTGTAATAGATGTGATATTGTGACAGAAAATGATTTATTTGTGACAGAAAACTGCATTAGAAAAATTCAGTTATAAAATATTTATTTTATATAAAATAAAAACAATTACATTATCTTTACTGTAAACTTAAACTTTTATAACTTTTTTATACTTTCATTTTTTTAAATGCTTTCACTTCAGCAATAATCTGCTATGTATCCTCTTTAAAAAGAGACCAACGTTAGGTCTGCACTCCAAAACATTCATGGAACATAAATCGGTTAGACATATGGCTTTGATTTTATAGCAATTTTAGAGTGCAACATATTTTATAAAATATTTATTTTATATAAAATAAAAACAATTACTATACTACATTATCTTTACTGTAAACTTAAACTTTTATAACTTTTTTATACTTTAATTTTTTTAAATGCTTTCACTTCAGCAATAAGTGCTGAAGCAATTTAAAGTTTAAGTCCTCTTTAAAAAGAGACCAACGTTAGGTCTGCACTCCAAAACATTCAGGAATTACAACCATGCTGTAACAAGCATTGATAAACAAGTGTTCTGTTTCCAGTGAATTTATATCCCCAAAGGAGCAACGTATCCTGGGGGATACAAACATTAAAATCAAATATAAGGAAAATCATGGAATTGTATTATTTGAGTCCCAATAAGATGGAAAATAGCATTAAATTAATTTTCTTATGTCTCTTTATGGGTTTGCCCTTTTTAGAGTTAAAAAATGTCACCTTGAAAAAAAATCTACCTTGAGTTCAGTTCTTTTTTCTTCTAGAGTAACTTGTTTAAATTATTATTTGGGGTCTTTCTTCATCAAATATTGCAATTAATTGTGATTTAATTTTATTTAATTTACCATTTTATTACACGTTTAAATTGATTGATTGATGCAGTTTATGTGGTTTATTTCACTACTGAGCAGCTCAGTAAATTTCTGAGAACATTATTTGATTTGTAATTTTAATTTTAATTATCAGCCATGCCTTTCAAACAGCAATTCGTTTTTTTGTAATTGTTGTGGTTCATTCACATTCATTTATTCAAAGTTCTGCTCCGTCAATTCAACCACCATTGTGGGAGTCAACACTTATCTCTCTCAAACACACACAACACTCGCGTCTCATTTCTGTTTGTGTGAAATGATTTCAATAGTGTTTATCTGATCAAACGCAGTTCTCTCACAAACTCCATCTCTCTGTCTTATGATCTGATTATCTCTCTGATATCTGTGCATGCACTATGAATGTGTCGTATGCCCTTACAAACATTTGCAGTGCAGAAGCATAGTGTTACACTGTGGCATCAGTATTAACATTATAAATATACTTGCTGCATCCAAAATCAAATACTTCATTAATTTATAGTATGCAAAAAACAGTGCGCCAAACAAGTAGAATGTCCAAATTCAAAGTATTCGAAAAACAGTAGGTGAAAAGTACCTGGATGGCCTATTATTTCCAGTGAGATTATGAAGGGCATGTCTGATGGACACTTTACTATACCATGAGGCCATGGGAGACGATTTATGAGTGGCAGTGAAGTGACACGGCAGGCACAGGTATGTCATGTGACAGTAACAACATGGCAGATGGTTTATTTCTTTCATAAAACAGAAATAATATACTAACCTTTTGTCGAGTTAACGGTGCATTTCTCTTTTGTCCTTTTACGGCCACTTCCACCAAACAGTCAAAAAAGAACTCCCTTGCCATTGGTCAGTTTTTCGCGGGCAAGTTCACTACTGTAAATTGATTTACAGTAGTGAGGAAATACAGTAGTGACCGTATATTTTCCCATAATCCTTTGCTGTTTACAGTAAAATACTGTTCAAATTACAAAAATCGGTTACAGTGTACATACTTTTTTTTAGAACTATATTGAACATACTTTTTAACAGTCGTGAGCTAAGTTCAAATTCAAATGCAGTACCTACTCAGTGTGTGTTTTTGGATGCATCAAGTGTGTTATTGTCCAGAAGAGGAAAAAGAATATACATATTTCACAATAGCATCTGCAAAAAGCATTACCACAGCAAATCCAGGGAGCTCATTATAACCTTGGCACCTCGTAAACACAATTTTTGGACTAATAACTGGGCTCAGTATGAGCATTTCTCTCACATTTGTGAGGTATAATTATGTGTGAATGTGGAAAGTTATTTGGACTGGTGGAAGAACTTCAGAAACTGATCAAAACTCACTTAGGAACATTATATGTTCAAATGCAAATGATGTTTCTCACAGCAATTTGCTGCTTTTCATTGCTTTCCATCCAAGTCAATGGAGGTCACACAGGTTACACAGGCTGTTCACTCAGGATGTATTATTGCTTTCTGTCTGCACTTTAATTGTTTGGCTGATGCCCATACATTTTTCACACCTTGTTTAATCAGCATCTCTAATCTTCAGCATTGCATTATTAAGATGAAGTGTCATGTTAAAAAAAAATAAAATAAACTTTTACAAAGGATGAAAACATCTGCTTTGGATGGATACAATATATGAGTAAAAATGAAAAAGGGTTAATTCACCAAGAGGGGAAAATGAAAATACTGTCGGGAGAAGGAGAACTGAAGTTTGGCTTTATGATCAATGGCTAGTGGGCTAATAGACTCACCCAAAGATTTACGGGAAATTTCACTGGTACAGAATGAGGGAGGAAAACACCAAACAACTGAAATAAATCTCTTTTTCCTCTTATTTCAAAGCTAATATAACTGTGCCAGTATCAACTCAAATAGCTGGAATATAAACATGACGGTGAGTAAACGATGGCAGAAATGTCATTTTTGGCCAAAATGTGTATTACATAAGAACAAATGAAAGATGTGAGTGCAGCGGTGTGAAAAACATCAAGCCCTTGAGTTGATTTGATGCATGTCTGTGCTGTTTTTGAGTCAATCAGGCGTGAGTGCTCTCACAGTCAGTTAACCGCTGAAAGTACGGTCAAATGCATTAAAACTCAAGCAGGTGTAAATGATCACAGATTAGACTAAAACTGTGGTATCTGGTTGAATATAAAACTTCATTTAATGCAAAATTGCAGAATTATGGGTAAATAGTGTTAGTCAGCAGTTAAAAGCAATTTTCTGATTTATACACTGGTCTTTTGTAAAAGGAGGAATCAATGTTTAATAATGATTAGGGACATGCAGGCACACTGCTGGAAGAACAACGGCTTAATTATGGGCTATTTTACAGCGCAGAGGTACAGCAGCTATCAAATGAACAATTAGTTCATTTCTGGGCATCTCACTGGTGCTTTTACATGGAATTAAATTGCCTATTTTTCTATTTCCATGCATGAAATATATAGGCCATTATTTGACTTTTAAATGTGCATTGATAAAACACAGACACACTTGTAGGATTTGTCTGTTTTACAGCTTCTCACAATTCTGACATGAATGCACAAAGTACAGATGATCTCCAGAGATGCATCTTAAACTGCTAACACATTCGGGAAAGAGTGTATGAGGAACATAAGGTTTTAACGGGAGAAACTGGGAGAGAAATGCAGCATTACATCACTTGCTCAGCAATGGATCCTCTGCAGTGAATGGGTGCCGTCAGAAGGAGAGTCCAAACAGCTGATAAAAACATCACAATAATCCACACCACTCCAGTCCATCAATTAACATCGTGAGAAGTGAAAAACTGCATATTTGTAAGAAACAAATCCATCATTAAGGCATTTGTAACTTTAAACCATTGCTTCTGGCTAAACTATGAGTCCTTTATACATAATATTGCTCTCTTCAGTGAAAAAGTGGTCTTATCTGAATCAGGAGAGAAATATGCACAGATCAAGCACTGTTTACAAGTGAAGTTATTATTATGTGGGTGTTACAGTGGAATATTAGTGGACTCCTGTTTTGTTCAGAAGTGATGCTTTAAAGTTAAAACATTTCGATGGATTTGTTTCTTAAAAACACGCAGTTTTTGGCTTCAGAAGACGTTAATTGATGGACTGGAGTCGTGTGGATTATTACCGGTATATGTGACCCTGGAGCACAAAACCATTCATAAGTAGCGCGAGTATATTTGTAGCAATATACATTGTATGGGTCAAAATGATCAGTTTTTATTTTATGCCAAAATTCATTAAGATATTAAGCAAAGATCATGTTCCATGAAGATATTTTGCGAATTTCCTACCGTAAGTATATAAAAACTTAATTTTTGATTAGTAATATGCATTGCTAAGAACTTCATTTGGACAACTTTAAAGGCGATTTTCTCAATATTTTGATTTTTTTTTTGCACCCTCAGATTCCAGATTTTCAAATATTTGCATCTCGGCCAAATATTGTCCGATCCTAACAAACCATACATCAATGGAAAGCTTATTTATTCAGCTTTACAGCTTTACAAAATTGACCCTCATGACTGGTTTTGTGGACACATATTACTTTTTCTTTCTTCACAGAAATGTTTGCAACCCATTCAGATGGAAAACTGAACAAAACTTTTACACATCTATAGTTTTATGATGATGATGATCCTGATCGCTGCATGATAAAAATCCCATGCAGCCATCTGAATTGTGTTTGAAACCAGTACATTTAGGATGCCAGATCTGCGTTTTCTATAGTGGAAGAGTATGGAACGACTCAGAATGGGCATCCGCTCCATAACCAACACTGCTAAAAATAGATGAGGTGCTGGAAAAGATCTGATTTTACACCTCAATAATAGCATATCATGACCTCTGAATGGCACATACACACAAACATGGTGAAATTCTCAAAGTCACACCTAAATATCTGTGACAGGTCATCTTCTGCCACACAAGCACACACACACACACACACACACACTCTCTTTCTTTCACAATAACTTTAGCTTTTAAACAAAATTGCAACAATGCTTTCATCCTTATTCTTTATCTGTCTTCCAGTCTAAATAAAGACTTTCAGTGAGACACAGGACAAAGGACTGCATTAGGATTATGTAAATAGATGAATAATATTAGCCTTTTGAACCAGCTCAATCGCTCAGTAAAAGATCAAGTGACTGTAAAATACTTCACTGACAGAGAGAAACAGATGAGGACCTTATACTCAAAACTCCAAGCTGCTTTATCTGGTTCCTGGAATAGACTGTGTACAGTATATTCACTTCAGAGGTGCTGTGGTTTTGCTGCGTGGAGACTGTATTTATATCAAAGTGGAACACCAGCGAGTTGAGATGCTAACGGTGGATCAGGGTGAGTATTATTGTGTGAAATAATGCCCACAGTTCGGTGACTCATGCATGATTCTCTTCTGTTTTGTCATGAGCGCTTACAGCAAACACAAATTTAACTGTAGGGTTGGATGACTACACTGCAAAGAAAAAAAAAATTATTTATCTTTGTCTTGTTTTTCAGTAAAAATATTTAAACATGCAGACATGTTTTTACTATTATTATTTTTTTTTTAATAAAGAAATCAATATTTTTATTTAGCATGGGTGTTTTTAAATTGATCAAAAGTGACTGAGAAGACATTTATAATGTTACAAAAGATTTCTAATAAATTCTGTTCTTTTGAACTTTTTTTCTACTCATCAAAGAATTCGTAAAAATGTATCACAGTTTCAACACTGATTATAATAAGTAATGTTACTTGAACACCAAATAAATATTAGAATAATTTACATGGTAGTGTATCTTTAATTATTGTTGTTTTGGATTTGTATTTTTTTAACAATTTGATTCAATTTGATTATATTTACGTTTTAAGTAAATGTTAGGCCTAGTGTTATTGTTATTTAGATGTTTAAATATTTAATGTTTAAATAGTTTTCCTGGAAAAGGATGAAAATTATGATAAAGTGATTATTTTTGTAGGATTTGTATCGATATTTCTCTTTTTTCCATCATGTGCTTTTACACTCAGTGATTTATTCATTCAACTTGTTTTTTTGTTTTTTTTTTGTATTATGTTGGTTATGCTGTGTATGTTAAACAAGTGCAGTGCTGTTTTCCTGGAAAAGGATGAAAATTATGATAAAGTGATTATTTTTGTAGGATTTGTATCGATATTTCTCTTTTTTCCATCATGTGCTTTTACACTCAGTGATTTATTCCTGTATTCAACTTGTTTTTTTGTTTTTTTTTTGTATTATGTTGGTCATGCTGTGTATGTTAAACAAGTGCAGTGCTGTGGAAAAGAATTTCCCCCTTGGGGACAATTTGTTGTTTTTTTAAATGTTCATTATTGGTACCTTCTATTCAACCCACTGATCCGTTTATTTATTTATTTTTTCTTTCTTTTCTGGAGAAAAACTTGAAAAGTTTTCAGTTTTCACATAAAGTCTCTCAGTGTGGTGACACTAGTCTTTATTTATTGCAAGGGCAAGTGGAAAGTGCTTTTCATTATGGCAGCTTATTTCAAGGGCAGGGAAATTGCTGTGCTAAATATATAACAAGAATATTGAGTTACATTCATAAATGAATGAAAGTGGCATGTTAGAGGAGAAAAGGGGCAGATAGTCGAACAATAACCGTCACATTAGCAGTCCGGGCCGACAACTGCCTCAAGGTGCCTTTTCAAATGACGACCATGTCAAGATGAATGAACAATAACCAGGCGAAGCTGTGAAAACATTTCAAAGGATAAACAGAGCAATATACTCATGTGGTTACCATGGCCATCTGTCCTGCATCACTGATTATGATTATTGGCAAAAAAAAAAACAGCTAATATCATCATGTTTAGTTGTTTTATACTCATTAAATTAACATTTGGTATTGCATCATTTACAGGGATGTGCAACATTCAAAATTAAGAGAGTCTATTACATTTTAGCAAACAAAAATTCTGAAGGAAAGTTTAAATAATGCATTTTATTTTCAGTATGAATTACTCATAAACAGGTTAACATACACTGCCGTTCAAAAGTTTTGCATCAGTACGATTTTTAATGTTTTTTTAAATGGAGTCTCTTGTGCTCATCAAGGCTGTATTTATTTGATCAAAAATACAGAAAGAAAACAGTAATATTGTGAAATATTATTGCAATTTCTAATATTGGTTTCCTATTTTAATATACTTTAAAATATAATTTATTTCTGTGACGCAGCATTGAATTTTCAGTATCATTACTCCAGTCTTCAGTGTCACATGATCCTTCAGAAATCAGTATAATATGCTCATTTATTATCAGCGTTGAAACTGTTGTGCTGCTTAATATAAAAAACTTTTGAACAGCAGTGTAAAAACAACATATTGGGGTATTTTTAAAAACACTGGATTATAAGTAATCAATGTGTGACAATATTGAAATCTATTTTAATGGTGTTAACTGCTTTCACATTATTAAACTGAAGTCCCCATGTCCTCCCATCCAGTAGAGGGCGCTGTTCTTATGTCTCTGGGTTGCAGACAGATGGACGGAGTCGTCCAAACTTCACATGAAAGTCATTTTCGGCCCTCACCAGTGCTTCTTCATCGATATAGACTGCCGCTCTTCTGGCAGTGAGGAAGTACTGCACTTTCCTGTGTCTCCAGCCTAACACATACATCAGGAGTCCACACACGGCCGCAGTGGAACGACCCACTCCTGCGTTACAGTGAACATACACTGTGTGACCGTTCTCCAGCAGTCCATAGAGCAAGAACACGGCCTGCGGCAGCATCTGTGTGCGACCTGCAGAGGGTAAAATTACAATACATATATCCAACAATAGAGGCTCTTTTTTAGTGTTAGTAGTCTACACATTAAAACAAATCAATGCCTGACCTTCTGTGCTCATGTCTGGAGTGGGGATCCAGATGTACGAAAGGCCACAGTCTTTGTACAGGTGTGTCATGGTCTCTGGGCTCATGGGTTGACTGAGGTCACGCCGGCAGCCATGTGAGTTGTTTACGACGTCCCATTCTGTCTGAAAGTTCATCACTGCTGTAACACCCAGTTCCTGTTTCAGCTTTAGGGTTACATGTTCGACCCGTCGAGGGCAGCTGCCCAACCAGACACGTGGCAGCACCCTAAGGAGAAGAGAGAGAGGAAACTTAGCAAACCAGTGACGGCCCATCAGAGGAGAAAAATGTATTGAATATAACAACTGAAGAGGTCAAATGTGCAAAAGTAAAAGTATTTTTAGTAGTCAAACATTATTTTGGTAACACTTTACTTAAAGCCTTTATGTATAGTGCATTAGTAGTTATTATTATTATAAAAGTTATTATTATAAAAGTGGCATAAATTATGCCTTGTAATGCACCTTATAATGCATTGTACAATCTCATAAATAATTGTAACCACAGTTAATACATTATAACACTTATCAATTAATTGTTATACTATGCATTTTAAATTTGGTTATAATTATTTACGACAAGATATAATGTATTACAACGCATATTATGAAAAATTGTAATGCATTATACCCTTTATAATGCATTATACATAAAGGCTTTAAGTAAAGTGTTACCATTATTTTTTATTGCATGGTAGACCAGAGATCATCTGTGTATAGGAGTGTACTGAGCAGCAAAAAAAACATAACAGTTAAACCGACTACAATTTTTTATTGGTTTGATCAATATTGTACTCTTCCCTGGAAAATTCCCTCATGTGCCCCCGGTGTAACATACGATCACCCGTGCTTAATAGTTATATCATGAGATCCCAGAGCAAGAAGGGGAAATAGATGTGGCAGTTTGATAGGGGAGATCATAAAACATATAGTTTATTTAAAAAAATAATAATGTTAACAGCTGCACTGACAGTGTTACTGCATAGTGATTTACTTTTTAGTGCCTTTTGCCATTGAAACAAACCCCTGACCCTTCGTATTCATCTTAGGACTGCAATGAAGGGGTAGATTTCCAGTCCCCTCCTCTTCTATTATATACTGAATACGTAACCATAGTTTTCTTAAAAAACAATGTATCTATTCTAGTTTTTATGTTACAAGCAATTTCTGTAATTAGTATCTGAGAGGTTGACTGAGAGTCTGACCCATGTCAGGAACGCAGTAGCAGTGTTTACTCATTTAGCACGACTTTCAGAGAATAAATACGTATTTGTTTTGGAATAATTAATCTGAATCATTATATAATCAAATGTTATATTGTATGGGAAAAAGTGTTATAAATTGGAACTTTTAACTATTCTGTGTGTCTGAGACATGTTAAAACCAACTGTGCCTTTAGGGCCAAGAAGGTCACTAACGCACCACATGTATCCAGCAACTCTTATGCACACTCTAAAAAATGCTGGGTTAAATACAACCCAGTGCTGGGTAAAATAGGGACAAATCCAGCAATTGGGCTGTTTTGACCCAGCGGTTGGGTTAAATGTTTAACCCAACCTTCTGGGTAGTAACCCAACCGCTGGGTCAAAACAACCCAATTGCTGGGTTTGTCCCTATTTTACCCAGCATTTTTTAGAGTGTATGTTTTATCAAATAGTGTATTTGCATATTGGTAGCATATTGGTCTCTCTATGGGCTTTAACTGTAATTCCCCTACAAAATTCATCCTGCACTGTTTGTCATATCATTTCAACGTGGGAAGTTGACTTGGGCAGAGCAATGGTTACAATGCTGTAGCAACAGCAAATAAACATTACTTAACTGCATAGAAAGGAAAGGAAAGGAAAGGAACATGTGACAGGACATACATGAAAGAATAAAACTAAATGAAACAAAACAAAACAAAAAAAAGACAGGACAAATGAATGGGAAAAGGAAAGTAAATAATGGGACAGAAAAAGACAAGACAAGGAACGGAAACGAAAGGAGAGGAGAAGAGAGGAGATCGTTTTAAATGTACATTTTCAGTGTCTATCGTTTCTGAGACAGCCATGTCAGCAGGGGTCTCTCCCTCTCTTTTGTAAGTGAGCTCCAGACTCAAATAATGGAAATGCTAATGAGTGTTTAGTGGTGTGAGGAGACAGACTGACAGCCAGGGGAATGAAGGCAGGAAGGTCAGAGACATCAGGTGAGAGATGTATTTTTACCTAAGAAACCCACATGCCTCTTTGAGGGAAAAGAATAAATGAGATGATTGAAGGGAAAGTGAATTTGCTGCAGGTTAATTAATGGTCTGAAGCATTGGGTGTGATCTATCCTCTGCCCAAAATCTTCTGCAGGGCACTTGGTTTGATGTCGAAGGCAATGACATGTATATATTTTTCGTCTGTGGCCTAAGTGTCCAAATGCTTTTTGGTGCTGCTGTACACGATGTGAGAGGTGTGTGCAATGCATTCCTTCTCTGTAAATGACTTGTTTGTGTGTGTGTGTGTGTCTGTGTGTGTGTGTATTTGAGAAGTGGGCACGTGTAGTGCATTTTAATTGAGCAAAGGTGACAAGTACAGGTTGTGTTTAATTAGTGGTCAAAGACCTAACAAGGTATACTTGATTCTGGAGGAAAAAAAAAAAGGTCCTTGTATTTTTCCTTGGGACTGGCATTCAACTGAGTTTATTTTACACTCTCCATTTGGTGTGAGTTAGACTTTAATACACACAGACACTGTTTTCTGAGTTTTACGGTTGTTAGTTTTTTTTATAGAGTCAATGAGAGACTTCTGTGGGAGTGAACAGTAGGAACATTGATTCATACTCTTTTGTAAATATAGAAAAATCTGACACAAGAAAGATTAGCTTTGTAGTTCATTTTTCTGTTGAGTTCTCAGTCCTGTCATTGAAGCTTTTGTAATTCCACAGTCCGTGACCAAGCCCTTCCTTCAAGCCTCGGTGAAAAAGACATGCACTTAATTATATTACGAGCACTTCAAATTGTATGTATATTAAATCATAAAAAAACTGTATTTTACAGTTAATAATATAATATATAATAATATATATACAGTAGATAATATAATATTAATTAAAATACACTTAAAATGAAATGCTTTTAAGACTGTTTCTTAACACTTAAGTGCACTTTTAAAAAATGCACTCTGTAATGTCAATTAAAAGTATTTAAAGTACATTTTAAATCTTTATGTTTTAATAATCTTTTGTCATTCTTTCAAGAAGTTCACTTATTTTGGCATGTTGACTAACATACTATAGCACATGTAAAGGACTTATAATTTTAACTGCAGTGTGTTATTTGATATTACACTTAAATTTAACATATTCTATCCCCCGGTTTCACAGACAAGGCTTAAGCTAGTCTCAGACTAAAATACATGTTTGAGCTGTCTCAACTGAAAATACCTTGCTCTGACATATACAATATATATAATATTAAATATATGACATACTATACAGGTTTTAAAAGCAATTATAAAACAATGTATTTAAGTTTACATATTAATAACATATTACATGTAAAGATGTAAGTGGATCAAAAACCACTAAAAATTTCAGCTAATAGCTTTTAATATAATTTTTAACCTCAATACATTTTTATTTAACTGCAATTAACATGCAATTAAGTGTGCAAACATTACATTTAGTTTGCTAAAGTACATTCTTTTGAAGTATATTGTTTAGAAATATGGTTAAGTGTACTTTTTTTTTTAGCAAGTTAAATATACCTACTTTTACCATTATTAATGGCAGGATGGGCAAGTGAACTCATGGACATTAGATCTGGATGACTACTGGATGACTTTGTGTCCAACAGTCACTGGATTTGCTGGCACACAGCTTTATTATTGTGATTTCAATTGACCAGCACCTGAATCTCATTTCAGACATCAAACATCCACTTTCTGTTTAATTTATCATTTTTGACAGCATATGCACATTTTTGAAAGAATTTTAGTTTAATTTTTGAAAGAATATGCAGGCTTGAGATATCAATTAAATCAGACTCCCCAGCAATACCTGAAAAATATATATATATCGCCATTTACTAATTGTGATTTCAAATCTGCATAACATGTACAGTCCGATTTTCACTATCAAAGTCGGTCAAGCTCTTTAAGGTCAGAAAGGGCTCCAGGAAATATATGACTACTGCAGTAATCAAATTAATGGCAAAGAACAACATTTTCAGTAAACAACAGCTTCAATTTGGTCTGTTCCTCACTTAAAGCTCTTAAATGACTAGAAGACAAGTTTGGATATTCTGCTAAACATCTTTTGTGTTTAAACAGAGCAGAGAAAGCCATACAGGTTTGGGACACAAAGGTGAGTAAATGTTTTTTGGGTGAACTTTTCCTTTTGGGAAGTACTGACACTGACACTCACCTGATTAGTCTTTCTGTGTTTTCCACAATTTATACTCTTTATTGAGATGACTGTGCATTCTGTCTTAAGAAGACATAACATCTCTGCCCTCTTGGAGTTACACCAGCCTCTTTGACTCTGTAAATCTGCCATTACTCTAATGGATTCCTCTACACCAGACTCAATGACCCAGACTTTTTTATCCACCTCCACTTTCAAATTTTGCCATTAGAACAAGGTCAGAGGTCAAACGAAACAAGCACTTTAATGGATTCCTCTACACCAGACTCAATGACCCAGACTTTTTTATCCACCTCCACTTTCAAATTTTGCCGTTAGAACAAGAGCACTTAGCACTCAGAGCTCATTGCCAAAGGAGTTGAGAGATTTAGAGTCATTGAGCGAATTACAGAGCACTGTTGAAACCACACACACAATTAACAAGAGAGGGAAAAAGAAAAGAAAATCAAATGCTTCTGGGTAATTAGATGTTACTATCTGTAAGATTTAAGAGTTGGCAAATGTTTCAAGTTAAATTGAATTTATCTTTAATCTGTTGTTCGCTGAGACACTTTACTCTGATTCAGAAGTTTTCCTTTTTAATAGGACTTGTGTGTCTGCTTGTGTTTCTGAATTATGAGGGATCTTTGGCTGCTAGGTTAATAGGGTTTTTGTTGGTTACTATGTGGTTTCTTATCAATGTAAAATCAATGTAAAACCATTTTCAAACTTCAAATATTTTAGTGCACCTGACATTACAATCGGATTTGAAAATTCTGCACAGGCAAACAGACGTAATTTTATCATCTGCGGAGAGAAAATCTTTTCTCTTCGCATCTCTTAGATAAGTAACAGCCTTTACGAGCCACAAAGTTTGAGATATCTTTAAATCTTTCCCTGCCATTGACGGAATACTCCCGACTTTCCATGTTTTCACTGTTATACGGTAGGAGGCGCTATTACACATCTTCTAAAAGAGTACTGAATCTCTGTATAAAAAACTTAAATAAGATATTTGTCAAAGAACACTGATTAAAATTAGAGAACACTTACAGATACCTCAGAGGTACTGGTATTAATCTGGCACCTGGTGCTAATTTCCTTAATTATCTGACAAACTCAATTTACAGTAACTGGCAGCCTAACTTTCCAGTATTTACTGACTTTGCAAGATGGTGAGCCATTCCAAAGTGACTGAAACCCTCCGACAGGAGGTTGTCCAGATGAAGGCCAAAGGGATGACTCTTTTTAGTCATTGCGAGAGAAGCTGGTCATTTTAAATCTGTGATTTCTCGAATATTACATCTTTACAGTGTTACTGACTCGTTCAAGTGTCCCAAAAAGGCTGGTCAGCCATGAAAGACGAATGCACAAGAGTAGAGGATAATGCGGAGACTCTCAATGGGGAATCGGTTCAACACAGCAGCTGGAATTGCTTTCTAGTTCAGCACTGAACAGGGTAAGGATCTGTCTCAACGTTTAAAGCTGCTGTATGTAAGTTTTTGACTCTTCTTAAGTCAAAAAATAACATAATATGTTTGTAGATATTTAGGAAACATGTTGTTTACATAGCTGTTTCTCTGGAAAATAATGCCATAGCCAGTAATTCTACTCGTTTCAGGCAGATTCCATGTCGGAATTGCAGTACCCATTTCAACAGCTAGCTGGCAATATTACATACTGCACAATGCTCTATGAGCAGAGGAACATTAAAACACAGTAAATCAACTCATCAAATTCAAGTGCAAGGCTCGTCGCATGTCCTCAATCTGGCAAACCCGTGTGAGCGGCGAGTCTGAGTAGGAGGAAGCGGAAGAAACGGCTTTCTCCAATATTTTGAATTTGGACTGCAGTACCCATTTCAACCGCTAGCTGTCAATCTTACATAGTGCACCTTTAAGAGAAGTCGGACTGAAAATGCATTCTGCAGTGACCAAGCCTCTCTTCAGCAGAAAAAAAAAACAAAAGGCTAGACTAACCTTTGAGAAGCATGTTGTTTAGAGAGAGGAGAACTGGTCCAAAGTGCACTTTAGTGATGAAAGCAAGTTTAATTTATTTGGGTCTGATGGGAAACATCATGTTCATCGTCAAACTGAGGAAAGACTGAAGCACAAGTGCGTAAAGAGGTCAGTGAAAAGTGGTGGAGGAAGTGTCATGGTTTTTGGGGCGGGCCCAGAGATCTAAACCCGATTGAAAATCTTTGGAAAATTATGGGAAACATCATGTTCATCGTCAAACTGAGGAAAGACTGAAGCACAAGTGCGTAAAGAGGTCAGTGAAAGGTGGAGGAGGAAGTGTCATGGTTTTGGGGCCGGGCCCAGAGATCTAAACCCGATTGAAAATCCTTGGTGACAAAGTTATGGCTAAGAAACCCACTACAGTCAATGAGCTGCAGAAGAGGTTGGAAGAAGAGTGGACCATGATCACACCAGAGCAGCGTGAGAGACTAGTGATGTACAGTGGCCACAGATGTGCTGAAGTCATTCAAAGCAGGGGCCTCTACACTTCCTACTAATTTTGCTGTAACCTTCAGAAATTTTACTTGTAATCTTTCTTCGTGCTACAATCATTGCTGTTCTCTCATTTTGATTACTTTGTTTTCCGCAAAATAAAGGGTTTTTGTTGAAGTGCCTTGGTTACTTTGTAAAACACTGTTCAACTAGCATGGCAAAACTCCGTAATATTCTGAATGATGAAGATTACATTATTTCTGGAAAAAAATCAAGTGTTCATACAGTAAATTGTTCTCTAATTTTGATCTCCACTGAATGTTTTGATCACCCCTCTGAATCACATCCAGACATAAGCTGTGTCCCACAGTGAAGGATGCACACTTCGAAGACCTCATTTGAAGTGTGACTGCGTCACAGCGCCACTATGTAAGCTGTCCCAATTCAGGATGCGCCCTCTGAAGACCGCATTCCAAGGCCGATTGCATCATCACGAAAGCTACTTGAATTCGAAAAGCGACTTCAAATGCGGCCTCCGTTTCCCAGGAAAATGAAGTGTATATCTGATGGACACTTCGCACCCTACCCTATCCCAGAATCATTTGCACGCAGATGACGACTGAATTTATATTCAAAGAACTACCTAGTCTCATGGCAAAAACATACCTGGGGGCTGCAGTGAGATGTACTTATTGGTATGTATTTCGTGTCTTGCGAAAAAGTGCCCCCAGGTATGTTTTTACGTCAAAGAACATGGCGGGTGTAGGTATTGTGTTTTCCTATACTCAAATGCCTAACGAAACAAGTGGTAAAAGAAAGGGTTTTTTTTTTTTTTTTTTTACACAAAGCCCACAAACAATAAGACAACCACTATATAAGGCAATTTTTCACTTTGTTGTTTTTGTAGTCCTGTCATGCAAGATATGTCCACAAATGTTTTAACCGAACTTGAGCACTTCGGTATTTAGTATGCATGTCCTGCTGTGTCATATTTTCCAATGTTAAGATTGCACCACTGTCTTAATATTTTTCAAATATTAAAGTGTTTCTAAATTTTCTTGTTTTACAACTATTCTGGAGAAAATATGCCCTGCTGGGGAAAGACTTACAAAAATAAACACAAAGTAAGCAAGTTAATAGACACATTTTTGCTGAAATTCAGTGTGTGAATTTGCTCTGCCTTAAGATTGCAAGTGTCCTGGGACAGGTGAGGGAGTGAGTGCAAGCTGGTGGAGCTACTCAGGGAGGACATCAAACTCCAGAGAGAG
>NW_015546013.1:861635-873080 GCF_001515605.1 Sinocyclocheilus anshuiensis | reverse complement strand
GGTGATTACACCGCGCGCCTGTATGTTGCTCTGCATGAAATTGAATGATATACAACACACTTACGGTACCATATTATCGCAGAAGATATACTGTATATCGCACACCCCAGACTCGACTTGAGTGGAAAATCAAATAATCCGCGGTTGTGCGGTTGTGACTTCTGACTATTTTGCAGTAAGTAACGAATAGCCTATGCTTCGGGGAAATGTATAAGAGTAAAAGTTTAGGGTCAATCGAAAATATACATTTGACAGAATGACAAATTACAGAGTTTTGTTTGTTGTGTTTGGACAAATGGTACATAAATGTTTGCGATTTGTGTAAAACCTTTTTTCAGATATTTTAAAGTATTGGTTGGTTGCATTAACTACTGTGAAAACATTTGAGAGTTTTGTGCACATTATTTGTGTAATTTGTATGAAATGAATGAAAGCGTAAAATCTGTTTAGGACAATTACAAAGTGTTATCTGTTTTGAGAACAGTGACCTGAGTTTGGAGAAATGCGTCAAATTGATTGAGAAAAACTGTAATTGAAGTTACAGAAAAAACTGATGCATTAAAAAAAGTGCAACAAGCTGGTTTAAATATAAAAGTGAAAAAATGGACAATTCAATCGGACAAAGAAATCAGACTCACCTATGACAGATACTCTGTATGTAACAATATCGTTCTCTGATTCTCCACTTGTTCTTGCTGTGTAGAGTCCACGGTCTGTCTTCTGCATGTTCTACAGTTTTAGAGAGAAGTTTTTTTTATTGAAATCCACTCTGTCCTTGTAGGAAGAGTGAAGTTTTACTTTTTTAGATTCATTTGTATATCTAACTAAATTCTCTGATTTATCTTTTGTCCAGTATAAATCATCAAACTCTGGTAGTTGTTGTATATCCAGTTGAACAGAAGCTTCTGTCTGAACAAACACAGAGGTCTCAGCACTGAACCCTGAGGAGAGAGAAACACGCAGTTCAGAACATTTTACACCTCCATCTCATCCTGTGTAATCAACTCACATTCATGTATTTGGTGACCTAAATCATAAGAATCAATGTTTCAGCAATTCGTTAAGGCTGTACTCACAGTAAAATAAATGTCCTTAAAGACACAAGACATAGGTAGATTTATTATCAGTGCGCATTTATCAAGTAGGAAAATCCTATAAATGTCTCTGACTGAAACACTGTATTAGAACCATGGACAAATACATGGCATCATATGAAGTCTACTGTACCAAACGTCACATAGTGGTTTATCATTTTTATAGATTTGTTAAATGTTTCAGAGTGAAGATCTTTACATTCATGTATCAAATTTCATCAAATGACTGATTCCATTCTGGAGTTAAAGACATTTTAGTCAAATAGGCAACAAGCTACATTTCATTGCCCACTTGTAGCCATTCTGAAAAAGACGTTCAACATGTGTTTGCTGATTTTTGGCACTATATGACACTCCAGACTACATGAACATGTATATGAGCTATTGTAAATGTACATTATGTATATAAAATCTCTATGATTCATTGTTCATGCAGTATAACCAAAGTAACTCAACATTTAAAAAAATCTCTATAGCTCTAGTACCACATTGTGCTTTAACTCCTAAATAGTGTTTAAGAAACAGTAGCCAGAGAATCATTTTTGTCTTCCTTTCCTTGATGTAACCGAAATTATTCTTTAAAACTCTAGTGTTAGAGACTATCAGCCTGCTTTCCTTCCCTGTTCTAGCCTGTTTTCTTCTAGGTGACGTTTAAAACTTTATTTTATAGCTCTGATCGTATTGCATCTGTATGATGAATAAAAGCATCTGGATAAAAGCATCAGCTAAATTAATAAATGTATATGTGCAGATACTCCGCTTGAGATGTTCGAACTATGACAGATTGATAATGGCTGTTTTTCAGAAACATTATAATTACAATTACAAAGCTTAGTCTTAGCAATACAAAACTTAGTCTTAGCAATTACTATTGTTTAATACATGAGACAGACTATAGACAGTAGATTATCAAATGTGTAAACTTTGACCTGTGCAGCAATCACCAAAAAGTTAATCATTCATAAGTAATTCAATTAATCATTTAATTGAGTTTATTAACGGTGTTACTGATGAGGAGAAGGATAAAGGATGCAAGCAGACGATCTACTGCCATTGTAACAAACATCAGAATGACTGGTGTTGCTGTCCTAGAAAAGGAAGTTGAGTATGTGTAAACTGATGCTCAGTTAGCTTCTTCCGACCAGAGACAGTGAATTCAGCATTCTTAACGATTCTCTCCTTGACAGTTATTAATTTGATTTATTGCTTTTTAAAGCACATAGTTTAGATCAAGCCTAATTTGAAGCAGGCAAAAAAAAAGAAAAAAAAAAGACTAATAACAGACTAGGTTTAGCAACTTCCCTACAAACACATACACACAATGGTGTGCAACAACTGTTGCCAAAGCGGAAAAAAAAAACGAAGACAAGACTGACCACCATTCTCAACACACTAAACCATTTTGTGTGTGTGGTTTAAAGTGCTGCAGTCAAACACTATTCACAGACATCAGGGAAGACTTTATTTAGAGTTACTGGAATTGGTCTCATGCATTGGCATCACTATGAGAAACCAGTGACACTCTTGCTGAATCTACAGGGCTATTTTGGGCTGTGTGTGGATTCTGAAGAAAGAGGAACAGACAGATAAAACTACTTACATTGAAGATAGTGCAGCATTATTCTTCAGTTGATCACATGCAGAAAGAACTTTCAAAAAGACATGGTAGATGAGATAGTAGTATTACATAACACAGAGACTCCGAAGCCTTTATCTGGTGCGCAGTGCAATTTACAATGAAGCTGCGTATTAAGACTTGTTCTGTTTTCAGAAAATCGTGTTGGATGACTGTTACGCCCCGTCTAGGGTGAAGGCACAACATGAAGGAGTACGAGGACACGGAGGAGTTTTGGAAAACGAATGAACAGTATTTTAATTAAACAATGATTTTACAGTACAAGAGGGGGAATTTTAGCTTCAGGAGCCGACAAGGCCAAAATAACAAACAGAAAACAACTAATATACAAACCTCTAAATTCCCTAGTTCACAAAATAAAATAAAAATAAAATACAATTACTTCCCTAACTTCCTATCCAAAAACAATAAAAAAAACAAGGTTCCAACAAAAGTGGCGTCGGTCTCCCTACCTCCCCAGAATATTATTATATACAATTATTTACAGCGAACAGATCCGAACAAGGGCAATCCAGAATCATAGTCAAAGAACAGGCGGAAGCCAGTAGTAAGAACAAATGGGCAAAGCAAACTAACAAACAATCTCTCACCAGTGAACACTCGATTGAACACACACAGAAATTCTCAGTCTTACGAACACATGTAACTAACTAGCAGAGTCAAGGCAGAGCAAACACAACAAGAGAGCACAAAAGCTGAAGCAGAAAGTGATGCTGGAGTCTCTTATAGGCAGCAAGAAGTCAGCTGATCAGGCAGGGCGTAGCACCAATTAGACTGCAGGAACCAATCAGCTTCTTCCTGGACAGAAGACACACACAAACACTTCCCAAACAAAAGAAAACACAGAAGTAGAACAAAAGGGACGTAACACCCCCATACACAAGAATACACGTTTCATGTTTATGAACAAGTTCTTGACAGAGAGTCAGCAATAACATTATCTTTTCCCTTCTTATATTTAATGTCCAAGTTAAAATCTTGACAGATTAGAGCCCAACGCATAAGTCTTTGATTTTTGTTACAGAACTTTTGCAAAAATACAAGAGGGTTGTGATCAGTAAAAACTTCAACAGGTTGCGAACTGGAACCAACATAAACCTCAAATTGCTGCAAAGCTAACAAGAGGGCGAGGGCTTCTTTCTCAATGGTACTGTGGTTACATTGATGGTGATTGAATTTCTTAGAAAAGAAACACAAGGGGTGATTGATTCCATTTTCATCTTCCTGTAACAGTACAGCACCTGCACCAGTACCACTAGCATCAACCTCAAGTTTAAAGGCTCTTGAAAAGTCAGGAGCAGCTAAGATTGGTGCACTACATAACAAATTCTTTAAAGAATCAAAAGCAACTTGACACTGAGGAGACCATACAAACGGAACAGTTTTTCGGAGGTTGTCAGTAAGAGGTTTTACTACATCAGAAAAATTCCTACAGAAACTTCTGTAGTATCCTGCCATGCCCAGGAAGCGTCGGAGTTCTCTCTTTGTCTGAGGTATAGGAAAGTTAACGATGGCACTAACTTTAGCTTCTATCGGTCTTACGGTACCCTGGCCAACTTCCTTTCCTAAATATCGAACAGTAGCATGACAAAATTCACATTTAGCGAGGTTTAGAGTTAAATTTGCTTCTTTAAATCTAGTGAACACTTCTGCTAAGGTCTTCAAATGACTATCCCAGGTCTCAGAATAACACACAACATCGTCAAGATAGGCTTCACAATTGTTCACATTGGAGAGTACCTTCCACATTAAACGTTGAAACGTTGCCGGAGCATTTCGAAGGCCGAAAGCTAACATCTTATACTGCAAGAAGGCATCTGGAGTAGCGAATGCTGAAATTTCTGAGGCACGTTCTGTAAGTGGCACTTGCCAATAACCCTTGAGTAAGTCTAACTTGGTTACAAACTTAGATCTTCCAATTCTGTCAATACAATCTTCTATTCGTGGAAGTGGATAGGAATCTGCTTTGGTGACTTGATTTACCTTTCTGTAGTCTGTGCAGAAACGTGAGGACCCATCAGGTTTAGGAACCAGCAAGCAGGGTGAGCACCAGGGACTAGAGCTAGGCACAGCTAAACCATGCTTCACGAGGTAGTCCGTTTCCTTCCGTTAACGACAATTTCTGTTCAGGTTTTTCTGTACATGTATTTTTACTCCCAAGTTGGCACAGTCTGGTTGGTTGAATTGTGAGAAGTGTAGTGTACATTTAATAGTTTAATTAATAGGTTGTTAAATTCAATAAACAGTTTTTTTTCTACTTTTTGTCAGATTTTTGGACACTTGATTGTTTTTTGTTGTTTGTATGTGTATTTATTTATTTTATTTTTTTTTTACAAAACTTATTATACTTATGTAAGAAATTGCTAGAACAATAAAATGAGTTTCTCTGTTTAGTAACATTTTCAGTTGACATTATATTTCAGGCTTTATGGCTGGTGTAAATTTTATGAGCGAGTAGATGGCAATGTTTTCAATACTCTGAGGTACTGAATCTTATCCCATCGTACAATGATGGGATACATGACTTTCCTGTTTTTTCAGAACACAGTAGAAGATATTTAGAAAAATGTTTCTGGTTTTTGTGACAAAAAAATGTCAATAGAGCGCTGCAGTGATGACATGCCTGTTTTGCAAGCAACACCCAGACATTTGCATCATCCTGATTCATTCAACAAAAACCCAATAGGGGTTTTCCACTGGCTTTTGGATAATTGCAGAAAATAAGCTCAACAAAAGTGCATGATTCTTTTAAGTCATCATGATAATCTTCACAAATTAACACGATTTATATGAATTGTGACGTCAAGAACATTAAACTGGTTCTTGTGTGTCAAGTGACTTAATGTCATTAAGACACCAGCACCAAAGATGTTATTGATTTGTCGCCATATTTGATTTGGGCTCTGGATTCATGAGTTGATCAATGATTTACTTTAATTTACACCAAATCTGTTCTCTTCATCATACAAATTGATTTTATCACTTTAAAAGACTTGTACTGGGTTAAACTAATTGAGTTGTATGAATGACTTTTCTGCTGCTTATATGCTCTTTTTGGAATTTGAGATGACTGCCTTTAGAGACTGTATAGACAAAAACAGCTGAAACATTCTATAATTTCTACAGAAGAAAAAAATTCATACAGGTTTAGAACAACATGAGGTGAGTAACTTATGATAGAACATTCACTTTTGAGTAAACTGTGAGCCAATGTGATCGTAAAATCTCTTGCTCAACAGAAACCTGGACAAGAAAGGCAAATCCAAACAGCACAAACAAGCAGAGAAGTGCTCATTTTTAACATCTGCAGTGACTGACTGAATATTAGACTCGCAATAAAAATAGTGTCTGTACATTTCCACAGGAGTCATTAAGTCAGGAAGCTGTTTGTGAGTCTTTAGCATTCATGAAGGTGTTTGGTGTCGTCCTACTGTACAGTAGGTAACGGTGGTCCATGTATCTCCTGTCATCTTCTGGGTCATATTCTGAAAAGAAATAAAACAAAGCATCACAGAATGTCAAGTGAAACACAGTTAATATTCATTTATTATCTGACGTCTGCAGGAATATCATTTGAATCTCACCTCAACATCATCATAGTCCGTATCAGCTTGTTTGACACCTGAGAGGTCAGAATAGAAGTTTACTGCACAGATTACCGGTTGTGTTGAAACATACTTGTTTGCATTTGATTCTGTCAGATTTTAGACTCAAAAAGGTGAGATTTCGCTCATGTAAGAAAGACTGACAGCCTATAAGTTTAATATTGACCAATATTCTGGATTCACTAGACTGCTCTTAATATAAAAGTGTATGATAGACATTGTGAGAAAGTTTCTTTTTAAGAGTCTCTGTAGTATTTATAGAGTCCAATGGAACCTACTGCACAAGCAAAAATCTGAAAAGATCTCTACCTCTGAAAAGATCACTTTGTGCATTTAAAGGGTTAGTTCACCCAAAAATGAAAATTATGTCATTAATTACTCACCCTCGTGTTGTTCCAAACCCATAAGACCTTTGTTCATCTTCGGAACACAATTTAAGATATTTTTGATGAAATCTGAGGGCTCTCTGACCCCCCCATAGACAGCAAGGTAACTACCACGTTCAAGGTCAGAAAAGTACCAAGATGATCGACAAAGCAGTCCGTGTGACATCAGTGGTTCAACTGTAAAGTTACGAAGCTACGAGAATATTTTTTTTGCGCAAAGAAAACAAAAATAACGACTTTATTGCACATTTTCGTTTCGTCATGACGTCATTACGCCGGATCTGGGTCAGCGCTGTGCCGCCACACGCTCGCGTCATGATACTGTCGTGAACGCGCGTCCACAAGTGACGCAGTAGAGACGAAAATGTGGAATAAAGTCGTTATTTTTGCTTTCTTTGCGAGGGTAAGTTATTAATGACAGAATTTTCATTTTTGGGTGAACTAACCCTTTAAATTTAGAGAAATGCTGTGCACCCAAAGGAAAATGAATTATAAACCTAAATCTACAAAAGGTGAGACAAAACTAGACACAATGATGTATCTTGGTTTAATATCCTACAGACCAATCAAATATTAGCCTGTACAGTAATCATTTTAGTGATTAAAAACTTTTAGTACTACATAATCTATATTTCAGGTTTAAGTATGAGATAATTTATTTCAGTAAATTTGAGATGGACAAACCTGTTTTATTCTTGCAGCAACAGTAAAGAATCACACCAGCAAACACTATCACTCCCACCACAACACACACAATAAAGAGCACAAACATGTGAGATGAACCACAGGAGATTGGGATTGGCCTTTCATTCTCTGGAAAGTAATAAGAAGAACTGTAAAAATCAGTCTATTCATAGTAAGTTTACAGTCTGTTAACTATCATTATAAATCATCAGAAAATGCAGCTTGTAATGCAGCTTGTAAAACAAAAACAGAGATTTGATTTGTGAGATAAAGACTAGTTATCAATGTTGAAACAGACATGTACCTTCACAGAGCTGTGTGATGTTTATTCTGTCTTGTTTCCAGCTGACAGGGTTGCTATGGTTACAGAAGATGGATTCCTCACTGCAGTCCAGGATGAGATTGTGGATCTCATGTGATGTCACTTCCTCTGGAGAGCATCTGTTGTTCTGATAGCTAGAGTAAATCGTGAGCTCATGAGCTCTGCATGTGAAGTTCACAGTACAGGAGTCACTGCTGAACCAGTTTGAGTTCACAGTCAGAACAGGAGCTTCCACAGCATCTGAAACAAATTTCAGCAAAGATCACAATCCCATTTTTTTTTCTTTCTAGTAGCAGATAGATCCTGAATTAAAGACAATGTGCCAAAAGCTGGTCTAAATGTGCACATATGTAAAACTGAAAAATGTTCATAAACTGCACTTATGAATGATCTTTTATGCAGGAACACATTCAATCACACAAAGAAATTAGACTCACCTATAACAGATACTCTGTGTGTGACAAAATCTTTGTTTATTAATCCACTTATTCTTGCTGTGTAGAGTCCGCTGTCTGTCTTCTGCATGTTCTTCAGTGTCAGAGAGAAGGTTGTATCATTGAAATCCACTCTGTCCTTGTAGGAATTGTGAAGTTTTACTATTTTGGAATCACTGTTATATCTAACTATACTCTCTACTTTATCATTCATCCAGGACAAAAGATCAAACTCTGGTAGTTGTTGTGTCTGTATATCCAGTTGAACAGACGCTCCCGTCTGCACAAACACCGAGATCTCAGCACTGAACCCTGAGGAGAGAGAAACACACAGTTCAGAACATTTTACACCTCCATCTTATGTCATAAAACTCTATACACTATACAAACTATAAACACCATTTGGAAAAAGTAAACAAATCATAGGGGTTCTTAAGTAATGATACAAGCATTTTTCCTCTTAATAGCCCAGGTGATATGTGAAAATAATGTTCACTTTTTCATAAAAGCATGAAACTTGGTGCACTTGTATAGTTTGCGGCCCTACACATTTTCAAAAATGGAACCATCGCAAAAACACCTTGTGGTGGCCATGGCGATGGTTTTAACCAAATTATGTCTTTTGTATCATATCTCCTGAACATGATAAGACAGAAAAGGTGATGTCTAAACCTACGTTTTGATGGTCAGTGATTGCAATGATACCATATAGCTACAACAACATAAACTGTTCAGGTGAACAGCTAGTGGTGAAATCAGCAATGTGAGAAGGAAATCACAGTATCACATATTTACAATAGTCCATATTATGGCTATTCATTTTTTCTTTGTTTGGTAACTAATATTTTATTCAATAATGCAATAAAAGATTGTTTTCAAGAATACAATCATAAATTTCAGAGATATAAAAAAATCTCAAGGAAGTGTATTTTTCCTTACCTCTCAGGCAGAGTCAGGTAGGCTGTAACGTTAGTATGTTTCCAATGCATTCTTGTTCTCTTTCAACAATGCTCTAACATGCTGTGATAACATACTCTGATTCTTCTCACATTGCTGATTTCAACCATTCACTGTTTACCTGAACAGTTTTGCTGTTTTATATATCGTATCATTGTAATCCTTAACCCAAATGCTTTTTCCAAATATAGCACAAATTAAATTATAAATAAATCACTAGAACATGACACAACATAATAGAAATTTCAATGATTGCATACACATTTATTAATTTATTACCTGTGTTAGAGATAAGGAAAAGGATGAAGGCTGCAACCAGATGATCGACTGCCATCGTAGCAAACATCAAGATGGCTGATGCTGTATTCTTAAAACAGGAAGTTGAATATGTGTGCAATGACACAGAGGAGCCTCTTTATAACTCTTCCACCACAAAGAGCTCAGTTCAACATTTGTTTAATAACAGTAAGAAGAGGAGAATCACTGTTTTACTCTGTCCCTCGACAAACCTCTTTATATGTGAGCCAGACAGTATATACTATAAACTTCTATTGGTTTATAGGAAGCAAATCCTTATTACTAAATACCAAATATATATTTTAAATAGTTTTTTTTTTTTTCAAATTAGGACGTTCTCAAACATCTCAAAATCATATTTTTAAAAAGTGTATTAAGTTTATTTATCAATTTTGTCAATTCTGTGACAGCGGGAACCTGTGCTGGACTCTTTCCACTTCATCCTTGGCCTCAACCTTATGCCAACCTAGTGCCATATCTCAACTCCCTGCATGCCAAATTATTACCCTTCATGTTGAAGCCACTATCTGATTGCCTAATCCTAACTCCACCCCACATTTAACCATCCATTCAAATAACCATACTGGAGAATGAGTGGAGTCATAATCTGGCAGGCAGTCATTTTTCCACATGGCACCACACCATAAAAACCATAGATACTGAGGCTGATGATACACAGGGCAACTTTGGACAATGCTGCCATCAACGGGTAACCAGGTGAGACACAGGGCTCACGACCAATCCAGATAGAAATTTGTTACGCATTCTCAATGGGAAAGTGCCCAAGCAACAATGTTTAAAAAACGTTGCCCCATGTATCATCAGCATGAGGGAATAATCTACTCAACTCTGGCAACAAACAGCATCACATCCAGTTGAATAAATCAGTGGAAGGAGTTACGTTAAACCAAACTCATTTTAAAAACTTTCCTTATAAAGTGAGATTATAGAATTAAAGAAATGCATAAGACTATTATTTGTTTGAAAAAAAAATGTTTGTAGTTTATTAAACCAAACTCATTTTAAAAACTTTCCTTATAAAGTGAGATTATAGAATTAAAGAAATGCATAAGACTATTATTTGTTTGAAAAAAAAAAATGTTTGTAGTTTGTTTTCTTTTTGACATCAGACACAAATATACAGGACATGCACAATCATAACTGAAAGTCACTAAAAAGAGGAAAGTTATTTAAAACAGAAAATGCACTACATCTTTCCGAAACGTGTATCGCATTTTTTTAAGTGCATCAATTTTTTTTTTAATTGAATGCTTGAGAAAAACAATAACAATTGTCAAATCATAACAATACAACAGAGGAAGTCCAGAGGAAGTGCCAAGTCCTTTAGCAAAGCCATTGTTCTTATTGCTTTTAAGTTTGTAGAGAACTCAATAGATTCATAATACATTTGAAATACTCAAATTTCAAGTTTGAATCTTAAAAAAAAAAAAGAGGCTTGCATTTAGAAAATTTACATTTATGAATATGGTATTTAGCTAACAGGAAAATAAGATTTATGAAATAAATATCACCTTTTTTTTAATATTCATGAAGGCCAAAAATTTAATTTCTATAAGTAAACTCAAAATTAGGATTCACATAGCATTTGATAAAATCAAGAATGTCACACCAAAAATGATGTTGTGTAAGTGCGTCAGAAAGTTAAAAGACGAAGAAACAAGGCGCCGTCAACATTTCGCCTCAAAAAGGACCCCAATGTGAAGCCCAATATTATGCCTGCTATAAAGTATACGAATATTTGTGAATACTTATGAATTGCGTATTTTCTCAATGTAAATTAAAAAATCCATATTGCTTCATCTTAAGTATTATCATATAATTGATTTGAGAGACACAAATATTGCAAACAGTGTAAACTGCCTATTTACGCGACGCGGCGCAGTCAGGACCTGAAAACAAAACATGGGATCGAAGAAGCGTCGTAGGAGCCGATCGCGGTCCCGACCTTCAGAAAGATCCAGTAGACATGTCCGCTCGCGCTCGCCGGAGGACAGACACGGTCGGAACCG
>NW_015546013.1:856836-861561 GCF_001515605.1 Sinocyclocheilus anshuiensis | reverse complement strand
CCCGCTCTCCCGGGAAAGGTCCTCGCAGACGAGCGCGGTCTGAGAGCGGAGGATCCGCAGACCCGAGCCGACACCGAGGGAGAGAGTCCGGCCACTCCAGCGACTCTGACCGCGACCACAGAGACAGAAGAGCACGATCACACCGAAGATCGAAAGACGGAGACAGGTACTTAAAACCATCATAAACTAAAAATCAAACAATCCTGTAGGAATTTTAGTTTATATAGTAGGAGTACGTCCGTGGGAAAGTTTAGAGAAAAACTGTGAAAAAAAAGTATGTATGTATGAACGACTGAATCAATAAGATAGAAATAAATATTTGAATATTTAGAACAGGGCTGTCCAAACTCGGTCCTGGAGGGCCGGTGGCCTGCAAAGTGGAGCTCCAACCCTAATTAAACACACCTGAAGCAGCTAATCAAGCTCTTACTAGGCATAGAAACTTCCAGTCAGGTGTGTTGAGGCAAGTTGGAGCTAAACTCTGCAGGACACCGGCCCTCCAGGACCGAGTTTGGGCACCCCTGATTTAGAATATTCAAAATAAATAAATACAAGTTACATTAAAATAAACAATACATTTAACAGTGCAGTGCTATAGTAACAAGAAATAACAAATAGCTTTTTATATTAACATAATTGCCCAAATATTATATAGTCATTTTTATTTCATTTTATGTTTAAATATATGATCACTTTATATTTTTGTTGTTTTTAACATAAACATGTTGTTAACATAATATATAATATATTATAATAGCAAACAGTTACACTTATTTGTTTCACATAATCTGAACTGTACAATGCTTTATATTTGCCTTGTTCTGTTCGCACTGTATTTGACTGATTTGAGTACAATAACTATAATTGATTGATATAGTAAAAAAATAAATAAATTTAATAGGCAACACAGTGCAAGTTTATTTATGAGGCACATTTCATACACAGTGGTAAATCAAGTGCTTTACAGAAAAAAAGTTATATTAAAAAGGTTCATAAGAAACAAAAAATACAATAAAAAAAGTAAGAATTATTAATAGTTGATGGCTCATTTCTTCATGTTAATTAACTTTTGTTAAACCCTAATACACTTATTAATGTGAATACACCTATTATAATTTAAGAAACACTAAATAGTTCATTTATTAATATAGTAGTTAATTATAACGGGAAAATTTTTTTTCAAATTATATTTTAGACATAATTATAATAGTTTTTTCAAAGTGTAAATTGAGCCTTCATATAAGAAACTATATAGATGCCTTTTAAATTTTCGGATGGAGGTCATTTGCATAAGGATGATTATATTTTGGGATCTGTGGCATCTAAAAGATTGAAAACTGCTGACTGTGAGAATAACATTTTTTCATTTCTTTGTTTAAGCTCTTCAGGTGATAGTCACAATAATCAGAAGAAACATGAGACGAAGAGGAAACACAAGGATGAAAAGAGCAGCAGGAGGAGCAGTAGAAGCTCCTCACGTTCCAGCTCAGAGTCCAGCGTGGAGCGAAGCAGAGCCAGAGATGGCAGGAGCAGCGAGAGAGAGCAGGGGAGACGACAGAGCAGGAGCTCCAGCCGAGAGAAAGACCGAGAGGGGAGGAGGAGAAAGAGCAGAGAGAGGGATCGAGACAGACGTAGACGCTCTGAATCCAGATCCTCGAGTTCCTCGAGCTCCTCTGCTGACTCTGATCAGGGTCAGGGAGGCAAGACGACACAGGGATCCTCCTCCTCCAAAGAAGACAAGAAGAAGCAGAGGGAGATGATGAAGGCGCTGGAGACCCCAGAGGAGAAGAGAGCCAGACGTCTGGCCAAGAAAGAGGCCAAAGAGAGGAAGAAGAGGGAGAAGATGGGCTGGAGTGAAGAGTACATGGGCTACACCAACGCCGACAACCCGTTTGGAGATAACAACCTGCTCGGCACCTTCAAATGGCAGAAGGTGAGAGAGATGTTATGGATAGCAGAGGTCAAATATGTGTTGATATTGCATTGATGTTTCACTGAAAGTCTGATTGGGACTTGTGTTAACAGAAATAAACTTCAACTACTGTATGTGTTTGTGTGATTCTCAGGCTCTGCAGAAGAAAGGCATCGGGCATTTGTCAGAAAAAAATCTGAAGGAGAGAAATAAACACATCCAGCAGGAAAACCGCAGGGAACTACAAAAGGTACTAAACATTTTTGAATAATGAGACATTTTTGGGGGGAACTGGGAATTTTTAAAGAAAAAGATTAAAAAAAAAATAATATATAGTTAAAAAAAACTTTTTTTGCTTATGTATCAAGTTTATATTTCCTCAAATCAGTTTCAAAATAAAAATCCCTGTAAGAATTTTAAAATGTTAATAAGTGTTAAAGACTAATGAAACAAATTTGAAATATTATTTTTGTTTACGGTGCTCCTCTCAGTTTGACAATTTTTAAAAATGTATATTTTTAGTTAACCTGACAGGAGGCACCATAAACTAAAGTGATAATATTTTAAAAAAGTTTGAATAGTTATTAGTATTTATGAACACTGAAACATTATAGAATTGGGAATGTTTAAGGGGATTTCGATTTTGGAATTGAATTAAGAATTAGACAGAATTCAGAAAGATAATATATACTTGATAAATTAAAAAAACAGGAGACAGGAGGCACACCATAAAGCAACATATGTAATAGTCATTAACAAACATACAAAGATGCTTATAAGGTCCGTAGTTCATTAACTTTAAAATATAATGACAGCATATGAATCAATTTTTTTGACATTTATAATATATAATATATACAGTGGAAATCAAAATTAGAGAATCTATAAATACTTTTTTTTTTTTTTTCTGAAATATTGGTAATCTTCATCGCTCAAAATTTGACGGAATATTAACTGGGTATACCACTGTTCTACTAACATGTTTGACAAAATGCATTTCGACAAAAACATTTATTTTGTGGAAAACACGATTGAAATTAGAGAACAGTAATCACTGTAGCATGAAAGACAATTACAACGGAAATTTTAGAGGGCTACAGCTGTCAAAAATTAGTAGCAAGTGTAGAGGCCCTTGCTTTGAATGAGTTCAGCGCAGGGCTTGACGCTTACCTTTTTTCCAAGGAGCACATGTGCTCCTAAGTTGAAAAATTTAGGGGCGCAATGCAAATTTTTCAAATGATGTGTTTTAGCTTAATAAGGGGATATAAGGAGACATTTACAAACGCAATTATTTAATTGATCAGAATACAGAAAGTACACAAGGTTTTTAAATAATTTTGCTTCAGACTCTATTTAATGGCTAATTATGTAATTATTTATAGTCCTATTAAATTGTACATTAGGTATATGACGGTATCAAATTTTCACAATAGTCGTTGAAGCTTTTATCACGGTATGGTTTTATCACAATATATAATTTAGTAAGTAAAAAAAAAACTGGTGTCCTCCTAACAGGTTAAATAACTTTATTAAAGATCTTTTTTATTTTATTTTATTTTTACGTATAGGTAGCTCTACAAAAAGTCTAATTAGTTAACTTTAGTTAAAGCTGCAGTCCGTATCTTTTTTTGGTTAAAAATGATCCGAAATCAATATTTGATCAAGTAAATAACCAGCCAGTGTTCAAAACTATCACCTTACTTTTTGCCTGATTCACAACGGTTAGCTTATAACTGCCACACACACACATACTCCTCAAAACATTAAATTCATCCGTGCTGGAGCCGTGCCGCCGCACAACCCACGCAAGCTAGATAATTCCGCACACAGCTGCAATTCCAGGTTTTCAAACAGAGATGGCGACAAAGAGGCAAAACTTACGGACTGCAGCTTTAAAGCAGGTTCAATATATCGAATCAGTCGATATATAGGTAGGCCATGTTTTAGGTTAGATTAAAACGAAATAAATAGCTTAAGTCTTTAAGTATTAATTATTTTGTGCTATGGTGAAGACTAAAGCGAATATAAATGTCTAAATAACTGTTTGAAACGGAAAGTAGCGCAGCTGCTTTGTTTACAGGGTTGCCGGGGTAACGGCTGCATTTCTGTCTCCGTCAGCGCCCTCTAGTGCCGAATGTGTGCTTTCATTCAGCGCGTCTCCTTCACTCGTTCCGCCTTCTCATCTGTGCTATTTACATTAAATCGTCGCCTTTTTAAAGTTCAATAATCATATGAGGCTTTATCGCTGTTTTTCCATAAATAAATTGAAGAAATTAATACATTTGTTATAAAGAGCAATGATATACAAGTGCTATAACAAGTCTCAGTTAGCTTAACGCAGTACACATAGCAAGGTTTTTTTTAAATAATATCATAAAAAAAAAACAGATAGGATAGAAAAAGAATAGAGTAAGCTAGTGTTAGAGGTCTTTTTGCTTTTGTTAATTGTATAATAAATGAAAAGAAAACAGATAGAATACAAAAAGATTAGAAAGCAAGTGTTAGTTTTTTTTGTTTTGTTTCAGCAAATTAATAGAGTGCAAGTCTAAAGGGGACAAGTGTTTTTTTTTAAAGAATAGAATTAGAATAGAGAGTGCTAGAGTTAGAGGGTCAAATAAAGGTGGAAGAGATGTGTTTTTAGCCGATTCTTGAAGATGGCTAGTGACTCAGCTGCTCGGATTGAGTTGGGCAGGTCATTCCACCAGGAGGGAACATTTAATTTAAAAGTCCGTAAAAGTGATTTTGTGCTTCTTTGAGATGGAACAATAAAGCGACGTTCCCTTGCAGAACGCAAGCTTCTAGAGGGCACATAA
>NW_015546013.1:853211-853790 GCF_001515605.1 Sinocyclocheilus anshuiensis | reverse complement strand
CGGGCTGATCTTTTCCTGTTTTTATGAAGCCCCGCCCTCAGAAATAGTCGATGGGCTCTGATTGGTTAGCTAGCCCTCTAGTGCGCGTCTAATGGTCCCGCCCCTCACCTCAGCGGCATGTGCTCCTGTTGTATTATTATTGCTTATTTACATTTAATTTAGTCATTTTAGTCATTTAGCAGACGCTTTTATCCAAAGCGACTTACAAATGAGGACAATGGAAGCAAACAAAAGAGCAATGATATGCAAGTGCTATAACAAGTCTCAGTTAGCTTAACACAGTACACGTAGCAAGTTTTATTTTTTAAATCATATAATAAATAAAAAGAAAAATAGATAGATAGAATACAAAAAGATTAGAAAAGCTAGTGTTAGTTTTTTTTTTTTAAAGAAAAACAAGCAGTTAGTAAATGAATAGAGTGCAAGTTTAAAAGGGACAAGTTAACAGTCCAAAACAACTATAAACAATTATGTGGGTGGATTTTGATGTGAGAGACAGCAGGAGATGGGCTTTATCACTGGATTACTGACTCGTGTTTTGGCCAGAAGTGATGGTTTAAAGTTAAAAAACGCCTTACT